>NW_027109188.1:605152-610316 GCF_000696795.3 Halyomorpha halys | reverse complement strand
GTATGTATGAGATCATTTATCAATATTACCTATTGCCCACAACTGTGTGGCAGATTGTAATATCTATCAATAAATAAATCTATCAATTTAAAAAAAAAAAAAAAAAAAAAAAAATGAACTGAAAATCAGTAGTTAGTGCATTTATTATGGGAAATCTCAAAAACCATTCAACGTTCAAGATATTTTTTAAAACTGAAATTAATGGACGTTTAAATTAATGGGAAGTTGTTTATGACGTTTTTCTCCGTGAGAAAAATAATGTTCATGATATTTGCTAAAATAAATTGATTTCTAGTCGTGGAGAATTATTAAAAAATAAAAGTTATAAACATAACACATTAAACTATTTTTGATTCGGAGCTAATAAAGATCTGTACATCTCATGGTTCCTGAAAGATTTCCCACAATGAATTCACTAACTATTTTTCAGTACATTTTTTATGAAATATTGCTTTTTAAAAAGCTATATCTCGGGAACTATTGAACGTAAATAGTTCTATTAAGGCTCGTATTTTAGCGAATTTACTATAATTTAAATGATTTTATGTTAGGTTTTCTAGCGTTAAAGGTAGTTTCAATAATACAGAACTACGAATGAAAAAATATTTTTATTTTTTTATTTTAACACAGCGGCCCTTTTTTATTCAACTAACTATAATTGGCAGACTCATTAATTAAGACTATTAATTATACGTAGTTTTCATTAAAGTTATAATAAATTGGGGTGAAATGACTCACTTTTTTTTTTCCATAGGTTTATTGTACTTTTAAACAATATTGTTTTATACAATATATATATAACACTTGATAGTATTTGCTTATATTTATTCAACATTACCATTAAATAAAAGAATTAATATTTGTTTTCAGTTGGACACAACAGCAGCAGACCAGAAACCTTTGGACGTCATTGCTTTTATCCACGGTGGAGCGTTCATGGTAGGGAGTTCCACTGACCAGGGGTTCGAAAAGGTCCTGGACAGAGATATTGTTTTGGTCTCCTTCAACTACCGCCTCGGACCCTTAGGTTAGTTCTGTCTTATATCTACCGAGTCTTGGTCATTACAGACTAAATAAGAGTCTATATTTTAGAAGAAGATGATATTTTTGCGGTCTCTAGATTAAGTAATAATAATTAAGTCTTTATTTATTCTGATAAGTCCTTATAGAATAATAAATAATTTTAAAGATTAGTTACTCTAGGGTTCGACGCCGATACCAGGAATGGCTCTCAACACTCATCTACCCAATGACTGGGCCACATCCAGGTTGTCCCTTACTATGCTAGTTTCTACAGATGCTTAATTTGAGGGCTTAAATACTGTTTTGATAAAGGAGAAAAAAGGAAAATGTGAACATGAAATGTAATATGACTGATAAAAATAAATTAATACAATATTTCATGAAAGAAAGATGAAAATCATAAATCAATTATAGACCAAACACATGTAACTAACATTAATTAGTGAATTGCATACAAAACTCTACAAAATAAAAACCTAACCTAAATTGTTCTTGAAAGATAAAACATTAATAAATTAATAAAATTTAAGGACTATTATTATAAATATGGAACCAATAGTACACAAGAGCCGGAAAGAAAAAAAGGCAGTTATCACACCCCAATGTTTGATTACTTCAATGAAAACTAGGTATAATTACGAGTCAAAATTGATGAGTCTGCCAAGTATAGTTAGGGGGAATAAGAAATGGCGGCTGTTTCAAAACCTTAAAAAAAACATTAATTTTTCATTCGGAGATCAATATCTTAAAAACTACCAACAGCATTAGAAAATCTAAGATAACATTATTTAAAGAAGAGCAAATTTGCTGAAATATTAGACCTAAAAGAGCTATTTACGTTAAATAGTTTTCGAGAGATAGCTTTTTAAAAAGCAACATTTCTTAAAAATCTACTGAAAGATTAGTAGTTAGTTAATTTATTTTGGGAAATCCATATCTCAGAATTATGTGATGTACAGATGTCTATTAGCACTCAAATTAAAGCTAGTTGAATGGACTATAAAGAAGTTTATGACATTTACCTTCGTAGGAATAGTAGTTTTCATAATATTTGCCAAAATAAATTGATTTATAGTTGTTCGGACAATAAGTTTGATTTAGGAAAAACTTCATTTCAGAAACTATTGGACGTACAGATGTCTACCACCGCGCAAATTAAAGCTAGTTAAATTTACTACAAAATAGTTAATTTTGTTTATCTTTGTAGGAGTAGTAGTTTTTATGATATTTGACAAAATAAACTCACAAAATGCTAATTTCTTGTTGTTCGTGTAAAATGTTGGATTTTTGAAAAAATATATCTCTAGATCCATAAGACGCACATATGTCTGCTAACACTCAAAACAAAGGAAATTTAATTTACTATAAAGTAGTTCATGACACTTTTCTTCGTAGGTGTAGTAGTTTTTATGATATTCACATATGAATATAAATTTGGCAAATTCAAATCCGAACAACTATAAATCAATTTATTTTAGCAAATTTCATGTAAACTATTACTCCAACGAAGATGAACATCATAAAATACTTTATAGCTCATTAAACTAGCTTTAATTTGAGTGCTAATAGACATCTGTATCATTTTTTCAGACATCAATTGAGATATATTTTTTCAAAATAAATTCACTAACTACTGATCTTTCAGTAGGTCCCATACAACATTTTTGTGAAATGTTGCTTTTTAAAAAGCTATATCTAGAAAACTATTTAGCGTAAATAGCTTTAATAGTGCTTATATTTTAGAAAATTTACTTTTCCTTAAATGACGTTCTCTTAGGTTTTCTTGTGTTGTTCCTACTTTTTATAATATAGGGATCCGAATGAAAAAATAGTTTTTTTTATCGCTTTGAAACAGCCGCCATGTTTTATTCCCCCTACCTATACTTGACAGACTCATCAATTTTGACTAGTAATTATACATAGTTTTCTATAAAGTAATCCAAAATTGGGGTGAGATAACTGCCTTTTTTCTCCTCTTGGGCTCTTGTACTATAAGGAATAATATAATGTGAATGTAGCAGAGGTGAAAAACTTGATGTGCAGGGGTGACTGTAGGTTGATCATCAGAATAAATAGGTGGGTGCACTTGATAAAGATGTTGATATTGGTGAAGACGGTAGAACATGAAATCAGAGTAACATTATACACTGTGCAAGATAGATCATAGTTAAGGTTAACAGCATAAGAGGTTAGAAGTGCAGTAGGTAACAATCATCTCTTCTTACAACAACCTGTTTTAAGTTTAACACTAATACAGAGGTTAAATTAAATTTATGAGAAATACAATGGTACATTATTTAAAGATAGAAAAGATTGAAATAAACGTAAAACAAAATACATGGAAAGAGAGGGAGGTAGGAAATTAACAATTATAAATTAAATACATTAAAAGAGGGGCGTTAACAGCGACCGTTCCAACCAAAATCTACAATTCAGTCTTGAGGCAATCCTCGGATGTTTATCTGTCAGTGTTACTAACTTTTTATGGATATATCGTTACTAAACCATACAAAGCCCATTGTATTCGCTATAACCTAAATTATATTTACTGACTGCAGTTCAGCATTGAGTAGCCTTATGAATTCTTCTTTAATTCATCATTATTCGCTCCGAATATTTTATACAATACTTTATTTTTATAAACCGTAAGGCACTGTTTCTCCTATTGTGACATTGATTGCTATTTCCACAGATATATTAGGAATAATGTTGTTTTAATTATTGCTTATTAACCTGGATAAGAAAGATGACTTGAAATTTAAATTAAAATAGCTAGTTTTGTGTAAAAAAAAAAAATTAAAAAATGAAGATAACGAAAATTATAAACAAAAATTTTTATTACGTTGCTTAGCAATTCGTATTTGAGAGATTCTCGAAGTGAGGATAAAAATCTTAATTTTTTATACTGGCAAGAATACAACAGTTTAACCAAAAATAACCGAAACAAAATGCAATCAGGAAAGATCTCGCGAGGTCTCGGCATTTACCTCTCGAATCAGATCCTTTCCTTTTTTTCCTTTAATTATTCATTAAATTCTTCTGGATATTATTGGATCTTTACTGAATGGGTTTTCATCAATATGATGAGATATAGTGAAAATTATTTATTGTAATGAATCGTTACCAAAGTTTTGTATAATAACAATAATCATATTCCAGTCATTGATTGTCATCTATTTGTTATCACTACTGTAAGGATAAACGTATTTTAAGAATTGTTTTATAGTTATTTTATTAAACTGGTAGAAATATTATAATTGTTATTATACCAATGACTAGTAAGAAGAACAGCTTTAGTGTGATAATTAAAGATATATGTATACTAAGGTATTTGTATTAAATAAGAAAATAGAGGATAGTTAATTTAATTCTTGTATGCATAATGTGAATAATGTAAATTTATATTGTAGATAACCAGATGGCCCCGAAACGTCGTTGATGATTCATAAAAATTTAGAATTTTAACAAGGAACAGTATTCTCACTACATCTTCAATATTCTGTATTTATAGCTAACAATGAGAGTTTTTAATTTTTCAAATTGGAAAAAAAAATAAAGGCTCTTTAGAGGAAGATTTTCGAAAATTTGGTTAAAATGAGAATATAGTCAAGCTGATATTAAATATAACTTTGTGGTACATTGATATATAGAATTTAATCAAAATAGTTCGAGCCATTTTCGGGAAAATTGATTCTATATAGTTGCAATTCAGGTCTATATATTTTATATCGAAAGTTGCTGTTGATATAAGTTGTTATACATCTGCTTTAAATGTGCAATTACTGTTTCGTACAACATTTTGTTTTTGAGCAAGACTTACCACTCAAACCATTTTGCGAAACTTTGTTATTTGGACTCTTGGAGTGTAAACTCGACGAAACTCTATATTCCTTATGTAGGTGATAGTAAAAATGATATGTTTTCTACTTAGGTTTCTTCAGTACTGGCGACGAAGCTGTCCCCGGTAACAACGGGATGAAGGATCAGGTACTCGCTTTAAAATGGATCCAACAGAACATAGCAGCCTTCGGTGGAGACCCCAACAGCGTGACATTGGCAGGACTTTCGGCAGGAGCTGCGAGTGTCCATTATCATGTTTTGTCTCCACTCAGCAAGGGTAAGCCTATCAACTATCATGTTT
>NW_027109188.1:601911-604419 GCF_000696795.3 Halyomorpha halys | reverse complement strand
TCTCCACTCAGCAACGGTAAACCTATGAACTATCATGTTTTGTCTCTGTGTAAACAACCTGTAAATGCATTCTATTTGTGGATTATAATACCTCCAGAATTGCGCACGATAGAACATAACTGAATTCCACCTGAATCCAGGTACACGTGTACAATACACAATGTTATTTTTAAATTTAGAAACACGTTTATTCTAAAAATACTAACCTATTTCAAAAACAGTTAACTTATTTTAACTAACAGTAATTTTTTATGAGATATGTTTTTTCAACTAGCATTCTTCTGCAGGGCTATTCAAGGGAGCGATTTGTGCCAGCGGTTCTCCATTGAACCCGTGGGCTTTTGCCGAAAACGTCAGAGAGAAATCCTTCTTCGTGGCCAAGGAGCTGGGGTGTCCTGCTGAGGATTCCTTATCAATGATCAAGTGCCTCAGGCGTCGCCCCGCCGACCATATAGTGGACACATCCAAGTACTTCTTGGTTTGTAGCTTATTCGAATTTAACAAATTTATGAAGATATAAAAAGTTTATTATTATAACTGCTTTTTTCAGGCGTGGTTTTACAACCCGTTCTCTCCTTACGGCTTGGTTGTCGAGCCTCCAGGACCGAACGCTTTCCTTCCAGACTCGCCGATGAACCTTCTCAAACAAGCAAAGGGTTCAGATGTACCAATTATGGTTACTTTCGCCAAAGACGAAGGACTCTTTCCAGCAGCCGGTAACAACCGAAGGTTCTTACATATTACACCGTATAATATAATATAATATAAGTTCTGCTGTTGTGGATTATAAACTGACACCATAAATTGTAATATTTATATCTTGAGAGTGCTTAGGAAACTAGAATAGAATATATATTTATTTGTGAAATACAAAATATTGTACAAATTTTATAACATAACAAATAATTATGTAACAAAATATGAATCTAGTGGTCCATTACAAAAACAAATGATAATACAGACTGGAAAATACAAAACTACTAACGTAATATGCTTTATTCCATTACATTAAACTTAATAATAATCAGAATTATTTTAAATAATTCAAAACAAAATATATGGACAAATATTAATTGAGCTTTGAAAACTGCTTACGTGCCACTGTTGATATGCCACTTACAAGGTGAAACTTATTGCATACTGTTACGATACAAATATAAAGTTGCTTTTACAAAAGGGGCAGACTAAGTATTGACGAGTAGTTTGTTGTGCTTGGGGATTTCCTACTCTTAGTTGTAAAGTAAAGTGCTGATGCACCTTAATTTTTTTTAATATCGACTAAATGTTTTTTTGTTTTTTTCCGATCCCTCTAAAACAGAAAAGAAACAGTGAATTAGTGAGTGCTTTACTGTGAAAAAAGGAATAAATCGTGTTGGGTATTACCTTTTACTACCTTTGGTATTTTAAGGTTAACTGTAATGTTTATTTGTTACTTATGGAATATCCTCGTGTTGTATCGCATAGAAGATAGAGAAAATAAAAACATTAATTAATAAAGACAATAGATAATGGTAAAATAATAAGTCAGAAGTGGAAAAAAAAGTGTGGGGGAAGGGGTGCATCGGAAGATGGAGTTATGAGGTGATGTTAATAGGGTTTTTGGAACCTTTCCTGCCCTGCCACCTCGCAGGAAGGGGGGATGGAGTGATAGACTGGAATACTGGATTGAAGGAAACTGTCAATGAATTTAATGTGTCTCCGTGTGATGTGTTGTTGTATAGTTTCTAGCTGTAGTTCGTTATGAATGTGCGTCGTGTTACGTCTTTCCAAAGATGTCCCTCGGCATATCTTCTGTAGTGTACTGTTTTGGTATTGTTGTAGTGATTTCAGGGCTGTTGGGTAAAGATAGTGTAGTAGTGGTGCGCCGTGTAGGAGTGATGGTCGTAGTATTACTTTGTATATGAGTAATTTGAGTCTGAGTGACAGCCCTGGTGTGTTGATGAGGTGTTTAATTTGGTATGATGTTGATTTGTATTCTGTTCTGTATGTGTGCAGTGAAAGATAAATGTGTTTCTAGCTTAATGCCGAGGAATGTGAGATGTTTCTTGGTTTGTATTGTCTGTTCGTTGAGTTTGGGTGCTCTGTTAGGACTTTTCAGATATTTGAACATCGTCAAATTTCGTCCCGACTATATGAGACTAAATGTTAAATATGTTTCTGGTTTAAGTAGGTTAAAACTGCAAAGTGATCGGCTTTAGGGCTACTGTTTGAATTCAATAATTTATTGATATCAGTTGCGAAATTATGGTTCATGGATCTTTTCAAGAATATCATCTTTATGTTTCAATATTCCGTTTTCATAGAGTTATGGTAGCAATTCCTGCTGACTCTACAACTCCGAGCCACCTCCCTCCACAGCTCCTATATATACCCCCATCAATCCCAAGCTTGTAAGATCAGTACCAGTAATAGTTGTAGCATGTCGTAATGTTCATTGTACTATTTGTTTACCAATAAAGTTTTTTTTCACTTTATCTCCGTTGAATTTCGTAATTGGCGCCCGAACAG
>NW_027109188.1:596598-599821 GCF_000696795.3 Halyomorpha halys | reverse complement strand
ATAAAGTTTTTTTTCACTTTATCTCCGTTGAATTTCGTAATTTAGGCCTCCTTAGTCGGTTCAAACATATTTATTATGTAATTTAGCAAGTTGCATAATAAATATATGACAAGAATAATCCATAATCATAGAACTATTGTTGGCGGAATGGTACGTATCTTATGGAACTTATTCTTGTTTATAAATTTGAGATTCTGTGATTTTTCATATTTAATTGTGGTAATATGTTCTTTACAGCCATAATTATAGATCCTCAACTGAGAAATAAGCTCAAAGCTGACTGGAATCGACTCCTGCCTCACCTGTTTGATTATAATTACACAGTCCCTTGCGAGAAGAGGAGGGATGAAGTGTCCCAGGAGATCAGGAATTATTACAATATCGATTTAGATTCCAAAGAAGGCCAGAAAAATCTAATAAGGGTAATAAGTTGTTCCTTGATTTTATAATATTTAATTAAATTTAGTAATTTCGTAAGTTCTGACTTTCAAACCCAGATTTGCTCAGTTCCTGTGTCCATTATCTACAGCGTAACTTTTTCTCTATGTTTTGTTTGGATTGGCAATGAAGTGTACAGTAATGGAACGAGCATAAGTAACAGCAAGTAAGCCACTGAAGGGCGAGAAAAACAGCACATTAGGTATAAATCCAAACTTGACACGAAGATCGCCATTTAATGAATGATTGAATTTTATAATTTTCATTCAAGTGAACAGGGTGAACTCCTCCAAATGGGTTTTTTCATATAATTTTTTTTTTTTTGTTCACATGAATAGTCCTTGATTGATACTGATTAGTTTAACTTCAATACAATCAAGTGTGTAGCAGATTTTATTCTTTAAATTGTAATATTATTTTTTTATTCTAGCATACCTATAAACATGAGCAGTAAACCAAAAAAATTGAAAACTTATCACTTCAATGAAGGATAGGAACTTGATTACTTTTTTACTAATGATGGTGAACAATAAATGTTATTTTTTAATATTCTCTGAATACTGAAATA
Organism: Halyomorpha halys; assembly: GCF_000696795.3. Classification (NCBI taxonomy): domain Eukaryota; kingdom Metazoa; phylum Arthropoda; class Insecta; order Hemiptera; family Pentatomidae; genus Halyomorpha; species Halyomorpha halys. The sequence goes on along the minus strand of NW_027109188.1, from coordinate 598,815 downwards.
CGGTGTATAAAAATAGTATGCGTTTCAAACTCCTTCTTCCCACATAGTCTACGCAATGACAACAAGTGGGTCGTGAAACTCTTTTAAGATAAAAAGTAGATCTTATATACAGAAAATTTGGCCACCCCTTATCCCACAGCATCCTTTAACAATACCCCACTTATTCCTGTCGAACAGATCTGTTGCTTAGGACTACATCTGGATAAACGATTGACATGGAATCCTCACACAAGATTGAAAATACAGGAAACTGCACGTCGATTCCGACTATTACAATATTTACTAGACAAACGGTCTAAACGCCTATCTAGACATACGGAGTTGAGCTTTGGGGGTCCATTAAACCATCGAATTCCTCTCGTATCCAATCCTCACAGTCCAAAATCTGTCGTAAAATGCTTTATGCTCCTTACTTTGTTACCAATCAATTAATCCATCAGGACCTTAATGTTCCATATTTTGCCGATTTGGCCAGAGCCAGATACCAATCCTTTCATGATAAACTTCCAACCACCCAAACCCACTTGCTTCTAGCCTAGCTTCTCCTTCAATTCTTGAAATTCCCCTGGGCGCCTGAAAAGAATATTCTCTAGCAACGTAATTGGAGATCAACAATGGGTGGATTCTCCACATGTTTGTATCATGTCATAATATCACTAACAGCAAATTTACTTATTTTATACAGAATTGTAAATAACAATAAATAAATTACTAAAAATAAAATTATCTTAAATGTCTCTTGTTTTAATTTCTTTTCATTATTTAATTATAAATGTTTTATTTCGATTATATATTTATATTAATAGTTATCCTCACCAAATAAATGTTTATATCCCAGTTTAGTTTCTTTTTCTTTTTTCTTTGGAACTTGGCTTCAATAATCGTCATTGTTACGAAACAGGAATTTGAGATTTATTTAGCTAAATAAATCTGACTTAACATAGCTTCAGTATCGAAATAATTAGACTAGAAATTTATTTCAGGCTTCGAGTGACAGATTATTCATCAATGGTATTGCTAAAGCGGCCAGGCTCCATTCAGAAATCAACACTTCACCAGTCTATTTGTTGAGGTTCTCATACAGTGGGAATTACTCTTTGGCATCATTCTTTGGAATTCCAGATAATTTGGGTAAGTTACTAAGTATAGCAAGTACATTGTGATTTTAGTCCTGCCTGGCTTTAGATTAAGGATACCTTTAATTATACAAATTTTTGATTACTTTAATCAAAAATATCTATAATTACTAGTCTAATAACAAAAATCAGTATCTTGTGAAATCTTGTTTCCAGAAATCTAAATTTCAAATAAATATTCGACGTAGAGACGTCTGCCAGAACTAAAGTTAAAGCTTGCTAAATCTACTACAATTTAGGTTATAAGGTTTATCTTCCTTCATAGGAAAAGTAGTTTTTATGATATATATATAAAAAAATTACACAATGTTGATTTCTAGTAGTTCGGATCAAAGTTTTTTGAAAAATATATCTCAAAAACCATTAGACGTTATGGACTTGCTACCATTCAAAGTAAAGGCAATTTAACTTACTATAACGTATTTTATGACAAGTGTCTTCGTAGAGGTAGTAGTTTTTATGATATTCGCATATGAATATAAATTTTGCACATGCAATTTTGTTCGTACATCAATAATCAATTAGTTTTAGCAAATATCATGAAATCTACTGCGCCTACGAGGATAATTATCATAACGTACTTTAAACTACATTAAAATTACTTTAATTTGAGTACTAATAGTGCATCTATATGAATGATTTTTTAGATATAGATTTCTTAAAATAAATTCACTAACTTCTGATTTTTCAGTTCATTGTTTATGAAATGTTGCTTTTTAAGGTTATGTCTCGGGAACAATTGAATTTTAATAGCTCTATTAGGGTTCATATTTTAGTAAATGTAATGTACTTTAAATGATGTTCTCTTAAGTTTTCTAGAGTTGTCGGTTGTTTTAAAGATATACTCGCACAGCTCCGAATGAAAATTTGATTTTTTTTTTAACGTTTTTAAAAATTTTAAAATTTTTTATTCTCCCTGCCTATACTCGATAGACTCATCAATTTTGACAATCAATTATACGCAGTTAGAGTGCTACCAATGGGTCAGATTTACTAAATGTATTATAATGTACAGTTGTAAATAGCAATAAATAAATATATTTTTTTTTTAATAATTTATTTATTGATATTTACAACTGTA
>NW_027109188.1:573389-596137 GCF_000696795.3 Halyomorpha halys | reverse complement strand
TTGGATCGTTTGTCTAGTAAATGTTGTAATAGTCGAAATCGACGAGCAGTTTCCTGTCTTTTCAGTCTTGTATGAGGATTCCATGCCAGTCGTTTGTCCAGATTTAGTCCTAAGAAGTGGATCTGTTCAACAGGAATAACTGGGGTATTATTAAAGGATACTGTGGGAGCAGAGGAAGGTCTACCAGGCTTGGTACTTCATTCTGGTACTTCGTTAGTAGTCAGGACTGATGAAGAACTAAAATCTGCTGCGAATGATTGTGTGATCGGTTTCAAAGTCGACGGCATACTGAATTCAAAACTGAACCACGTCTCCTTCTTCAGTTAAAATAATCTTAGGAAACAGAGGAAGCAAATAATCTAGCCATAGCCTTAGATACCTTTGGTAGACTAAACAGTTTCAACGCCTTAGTGTAGCACAAGATAAGCTGAATGATACTTGATGCTCTGCCCGTGACTGTCACAGTATAAACCGTTTTGTACTTGTAAGCTCTGCCTATGACCATCATAGGATGAACTGTCAATGGGCTAAAATAGACTTACAGGAAGTGTCACTTTATTGAATCGATTTTCTCAATAACAGCTCTAATGAGTTTGATTAAAATAGACTGATCTGAAGTGCAACTTTATGAAAACGATATCCCACATTTTTCGATTTTCCCCAAAACGTGAAAATCAATTTTGATTAATCTTTTTATTTCAATTTAAAACTAAATTGTCTTTATTATCAGCTAGCTCTTATTGCCATAGAAATTGTCTGACCGGGCATAAATGACCAATTTTTAAAAAATCTTCCTCTAGAGTGCCTTTAATTTTAAAAACAATAAACAGTCCTAATTTTTAACAATAATAACTAATGGATAAATGGAAAATATTAAACACTTATTTGTATAACTAGAGAGGCAAATAGGAAAAATAGAGATATCCGATTCGAATAAAAAAAGCTGAGACCGTCTATCCTTATCTTTGTATTCTTGCCAATAACTAAATTTATATTGTGAAAGTTTTGTCATTCACTAACCGCACCATATTTTTGATATAAGTCAATAAAAGTTAGTTATTTTGTTCGGGGTTACCAAATTACTGTTCTCAATACTTTTTTGTTTTATTATAATAGTCGGTTAAAAGAAAGATCCGCTCAAGTAGGTTTATTCTATACTTGAAAACTTTTTTTTTTTATTCAATCATATAATTTATGTTTAAGGAGTTTCCCATGGAGAGAACCTCTTTTATATATTGTCAATAAAAGGAGTCGACATACAATGGACCGAAGCGGACCAGCAGGTTTCGAAACAACTGATCGATCAATGGATCTCCTTTGCTGCAAACGGGTAATATAATTTTTCTTTTAATAAAAAAATCAGTTGAATTATTATTAGAAGATCTTTAAAAAAAAAGTAAAGAATAGAAAGGGATAAGATCGATCAGAAAGAGATTAATAGAATATCTTGATTTAAATTGATATTAAAGCACCGTAAAATGAGTTGAAATTGTGCAATATGGGATGAGAATAGGCCAATATTGAATTTAGCGAATAATGTATTAGTACAAATATAGGTTAACCCTGAACTTTGAAAGCAATTCGTACGTAAAAAATGTGTGGGAGTAAAAATCAAAATATTTATAAGAAATAAATTTTATAATTAAATACATGTGCATAAAGCAGATACTGCTTACATAAATAGTACCGTAATATCTCTAATATTTTTTCTTTATTGCTTGAATTTACCTGACTAAGTTATAATATATGGTATAAATTATTATAGTACAAGAGTCCAAGACGAGAAAAAGTGAGTTACACTATACTTGGCAGATTCATCAATTTCGATTAGTATTTATATAATACGTAGTATTTATTGAAGTAATCCAAAATTGTGGTGAAATAACTGACTTAATTTTTCATCGGGATGTTGTACTATTTCGTTGATATGGCCGCTGTGACTGTCAGTCAGAGTGATTCTTCAACAGCCTGACTGACGTGAATGACAAAGGCCTTTTCAATATCAGTCCAACTGATCCTTGTAAATGCGATATTGGACAGTAATAATCCTATGTAATGTCTCATTTGATTTATAATGGGCCATTCATTGTTTCGGCATTTAATATGTTTTCATTGGACGGTCACGAAATAAAAGTCAACCTGCCGAGGTGGGACTCGAACCCAACTGAAATGTGTATATGTTGTTGATGAGTGTGGTAATTGGTTCTCCCATCAAAGAATGTTTGTGAACCATACACCTAATCTTACTGGTTGTTGTTATTTTGTTTTAAACTACCCAACAAACAATATTTCAACCAAGTCAATACCAACGAAAGTTAAGTACAAATAGTAGTTTTTCAAAAGTAGGTTTGTTTCTTGAAATATTTTTTTCTAAATTTTTCAGGCCACTTCCAGTTTAATATTGGAAAAATTCCATTTTGGACATTTTTGATTAACCAGAAAAAATTAACTTTATTGACCTTTGTGAGAGTCTATTTTCTCATAAATATGGACGTATTGGAGAAACTTGTGATCATGTTTCATTGTCATATTGAGATTGTATGAAGTCAGGGGCCTTCTTGAAATGTGTAACCAAAGTATAGTTAGAACAATAATGAAATTAACTACTATGATTTGGAATAACATTGTATTGATAGGAAAAAAATGTTGCTATACAGTCCTTATCAGAAGACACAGCAGTGTAGAAACAAAATTTATACGTATTAGAGAATACAACCTGTTTTCGACAATTCACCAACGGAGACCTTATGCTATAATGATTTTATCCGATCCATTTGTAACTAGTTTGAGGCCTATTCCGAAGAAAATTCTTCCATTAGGGAGGGAGGTTAATTTTATAATTAAACTTACAGTTAATTTTATGATTAGTGCCATTTTTCTATTTCTACTTCATTTTTATTTTTGTACATAATAACTTAGGAAAAAAGAAAACTTGCAGACTAACTAAAATGATTAGGACTAATTGAAAGTAAAAACATTAATATAAATAGTACGGGAGTTTTCATAAAGTCTATATGTAATAAAAAAATATAAAATTTAATTCTATTGGAACTGAATAGCTAAGAAATAATGGAATAAGCCGGATTAATAAGTGGGAAGGTTACAGAAGCGGTATATGAAAGTAGGAATGGAATTATATGAATAATCTGATAAGGAAGGATCTGTCAAAAGCTGTCGTTCGGGGTTAGTTTAGAAACCAATATGTATTAAATATTCCTTCAAGAGTCCTTCAAACATGGTCTACTAAAAGCTAAAAATTTGTTTTGAAATTTTCTAATATTAGCCTTCTACAGTTTAATTTTAGAATATATAAAGGCTTTTTTCAAAATTGTTAATCAAAGGAAATTTATTTACAGAACTCTAGATGCCCAGACAGTGAACCAAAACCTCCCGAAGATCACCTTTACAGACTACCAGGGTCCAGACCAACTTGTTCCGATGATGGTTGACGAGATGGGAGAGGAGAAGTTTTGGGACTCTTTGAACTTGAAAGAAAATATAGAATCAATAGTGCCGGCGCACCGAGAATTATGAATTGTGTGTATAATTGTTTAAAATTTATTTGATTGAAACGGAATTAGTTATCACACGATTCGAAGTTCAGGAAAGATGTAAAAATCACAAAAAACAATTAGATAGAAGATAATAATAAGTAAATTGTTTTATTTTTGTTGTTTTGTTTATTAAATTTGATTGAATTTTACTTTAATCAATTTCAATCATTAAAATTTTCTTGATGCTGAGATCACCTTTTGTTTTTCTTTTCTTTTTTATCCCTTCCTGGTCATTTGTGACAAACTGGGGGACGGGAGTGAGTAATCTACAGATCTGTCACCCTATTCAAACCCTGTTGGAGGGCCAGTTTTCATTTCGTGGGATCGCCACAGAAAGAGAAGTCGACACCCAGGCCGAATTCGAACCGTTACCGCTACAGTAACGAGCCAATCAAAGTTGGGGCTTTGACCCACGCTCGGCTAAGAAAGGCACTACTAGTTTTTATCAATGCAAAAAATAATTACAATTTCCTCATCAATTTAAAATAATCTCAAATAAAATTTTTGTTTTTCTCCCCTACCAGAGGGGGAGGTGGTGTAGGACTATCCTTAAAATAACCAAACTATTCTAACCAGAGTGAGACGGGTATAAACCGTGGGGCTGCCACGAAATTAATGCCTAACCATTCCCAGGCCAAATTGGAAACGGCGCTGCTGCAGACTCGAGGCTGCAAAGGTGACGCTAATTAGGGGAATTTTAGGTGGTCCTCAGCTACAAACGGTATCTACTAATATAATTTTTTTACGACCCCCTTCCTGATCATTTCTGACATGGGAGGGGGTTATCTAGAGATAATTAATCTATTATAACCATAGTAGAGGGTCAAGTTTTCATTTCGTGGATCCGCTACAAAAATGAAAAAGTCGACCCCTGATTAGAACCGGCGCCACCCACAGTTCTCAGGCTGCAAAGACCCTCGTCTCAACCACCTGAGCTACGGACAGCCCTCTATTAATATAACTTAATCACTTGTCAGATATACAGAGTCTTAGTGGAGGATTTTGTGAGAAATTAAATGTTTGTCTCAGTTGCTGTTCCGTTCATTCCCTAACCCTTTAAGAATTTTCATTGAGGCAAGGGAGTGATCAACCATATTTCATCTTTACTCTCATGAGAAGCATTACAAAAAACAAAACAATTTTGGTAAAAATGTCTTCTTTTTTTTTTTTCCGCCCAAGACTCCCATTGGAGTCGTCCGACTCCCATTGGAGTCGTCCTATACTGCCTAATCATAGTTGGGGGTCAAAGTTCTTCATTTTGTGGGACCGCCACTCAATGAAAAAAGTCAACGTCCCAGGCCGGATTCGAACAGGCACCGCCAATAGACATCAAATAGATAAGACTGTGTCTTAACCACTGAGCTATGGGCGGCCCCAAAAATGTCTTAAAGTATTGTATAATATATAATATACAAAATATAAGCTTTATCGATACTGACTTTGTTGAGCACTATGGAGTGACCACCAATACAAATACGCAAACATTGTTTATTCTACATTTCACCTCCCGGTACCAACTGAAGAAGTTAATGAAGGGAATGGAACAGCACCAAGTTTTCCTTTGTGAGTGTATATTGGTGAGCTCTATATACACGGATCAGGCAATGACCGAAGACTGTGTGACATGTAAAAAATGTTATAATGTTGTGTGTGTTCCATGTAAAATTAAAACTATGTCTTATGCCAATACTAATATAAGCAATTAATATTATATATACTCCTACTAAATATAGGATATTATATATACTGTCTACTATAAATAGGCAACATCTTTCTTCCTTTTCTTGGAATGGTTGAGTAGACATTCTAGAGTGTGCTTCCGACAACAGAGGAAAGGGGAAATAGAGGTACATTTTTAATAGTAATAGTTAGTTTGAATTTCTAAAAATCAATTTGAATATATTTATTATTTGCTGGGTTTTCAGTAATGTTTAATTTTTTAGTAAATAGTAGTTTATAAGAAGTATTCTTTTTATTTTTTATTATGTAGTTTTTAAGAAGTATTCTATTTATTTGATACAGGCTGGCAGTTTTGTAAGTAAATTTTGAACCCCCTGTGCCACCATAAAAAGAATGCTAAACGTGTTTTTTTTCAAGGTTTACTGCAAAGAGAAACTGGTACGATTGTCTTAAAATGTCCACTTTCAGTTTTGTGACATTGCTAGGGAGTGACAAAACGAACATTGAGAATTTTATAACATGATAATAATGAATGATTAAAACCTCAAAGTGAGAATCCTTTCTAAAATAGCTCAATAATTGAAGAATGGCTCATTAACGCCGTTAACAATCAGTTTCCGCTTAGTTCTTACATATGTTCTAAACCTGTGCCTCCACCAGCTGATATTTACTCCCAGCAGAATATACTCGCACTTTCAAGTGAGTCTCTTAGATTATTTTACTTTTCTTTCTTTTTCTTATCACTATAAGCTCGGTGGCCCAAATATGGCCTAGATCCTATTGTGAGATAATGCAAAGATGATATTCCTGAAAAAAAAAAAAGAGTTAGCATCTCTTTCCATACGTAGCCAAGAGCTAAACTTTAGTAAGCCCAATAATGTCGTAAATTCATGGGTAAAATAGTGGGGTTAACCAATGAGAACTTTGCAAGTAGAGGAATAAATACATATTCTATTATTATACAGAACTGACATAGGTATGTTAAATATAACATAATTAGGGAGATGCAAGTCCCCTGTGAGGTGACAGTTTGTACCTGCTTAATGGTCAGTACTTGTTTTTAGTAGTGATAAAATACAACCATATAATTTGAAAAAGAAAAAGGTCATTTTCTTTGGTGGTCAGTTAGGTAAAGTTAATAGGCCATAAGAACAGCTATATAGCTTATAACAGTAGCCGTTAGAGACTGTTTATAATCATAACTGTTAAATAATTTTAATAACAATAGTGTTCCTTAAATTGTGCGTTGTTATCTTTTATATTTGATTGGTCTACGAACCTGTTGGTGATTTCGTTAGCTAAGGATAGAAAGAGCAGCGTGGTAACCAATCCACAGGTTGTCAGATCGAATCCCGGTCACACCCGGGCTTTTTTCAAGCGTAAAAATAATAATAAAAATTCACTTACAACCTCCCCCGGGCATTTGTGAGGTCCGTTATTCAATGGGTGGCACTCACAAAAAAATAGGCGTGGGAGTGACGAATCCACCTTATGAAAAAACCACGTCAAGAAACATGCGATCTATTAGGAAATATATCGTGCGAGGACGTTGCCCAATTAATAATATAATAATAAGAATCTCAACTTTCAGGATATTACTAGGTTTTTTTTTTTTTTTTAAGGTAGTGGCTGTACTTCAATGAAAACAAGGGGTTAGTATGGCCTATCGATTCCTAAGGAGGCCGCATTGGGACATCCCATGTTTCCTGTTATTACTATTATCTCGGGCACATTTTTCATTATAAAACTGCAGTTTTGTAAGTAATTGATTGTTTATTAACAGTTATGATGTGTCTTTCTGTTCAAATGGCTTATCTACCAGTTAAAAAAAAGGAGACAAATGGACAGAGAGAATTGAAAGCAAAGAAAAATCTCTGAGAAGACACAATATGCTTCCAACAATATCCAACTCGAAATTGGGTAGGAAGACAGCCCAACCTGAATCTGACGAAATGGAACTAGTGTACAGAATTCAGCCCACATGACAGGGTGTATGTTTGTCCAGAACGTGAAGACTAACAACCCATTTTTTTTTTTTAAATTTATTTATTCATATTTACAACTATAATTACATAAAAATACATCAAGTAAATTTGATTTTAGTTTATAATAGAGTGAGTGATACAGGTATGTAGAGAAACTACCCATTGTTAGCACTCCAACAAAGCAGGTCTCGTAGCCATCTTCTTTTCAGGCGCCTCGGAGGGTTGTCAGGGATGGAAGAGAAAGCAATGTTAGTAACTAGTGGGTTAGGGAGTTTATAATGGAAGGAATGGTATCCGGTTCGGGCTAGATCGGTTACATGTAGAACATTAAGGTCTTTATGTATGATTTTATTTGTGACAAAGTAAGGAGCATTGAGGATTTTACAAAGAATTTTGGATTGTAAGGATTGAATACGAGAGGAATTTGAAGGTCTACTGGAGCCCAAAGGTCATCCAGATAGGCCTTATAATTGTCATATACTGGTACTGGTACTGGTATTTGGGGGGAGGGGAAAAAGTCCGGTAGGTGGGCCTAGTGATCCTTTTTGCCTACCCCTGGCGGCTACCTGGGTTGCCGCCGCTTACTAACCAAGGTGGGAGTGTCAAGATTCATTCTTTGGGACCGCCGAAAAATGAATTTTGCTATGTATTGACAATCCAGGGTATTATTAAGGTGTTTCGTCATCTGCCCCTATACCTGGTCAGGGTATCCTTTTGGGAAGCTTTTAGCATCCTCGGATATGAAAACATCTGTATTAAGTTTGTCACATTACCAGAGGCCCCTGAGAAAATTAGATTGGCTAACTATAAAAAATATAAAGGTATTTAATTGGTAAACTGGTAAACACACAAACAGCCTTTGGAAAGGAATCCAATTATAATAATAGTTTTTTAGGACTCAATGTGTAATCAATTAACTAACTTATTTTGGATAATTGCCTTCAGCGATTATCCTGGCATCCCAAGTAAATCTGCTACTAGTACATAGCAATGTTTAACTGCCCCAGGAGGGAATCGAACCCGCACGACCATCACGTCCCTAATTGTCATGTAGAACATTCATTTGTAATGAACTGAAAGTATAGACCGTTTGTCTAGTAAGTGCTGTAATAATCAAAATTACGTGCAATTTCCTGTCTTTTCAATCTTATTTGAAGATTCCAGATTAGTCGTTTGTTCAGATGTAGTCCAAGGTAGCGGATCTGTTCTACAAGGGTAAGAGAAACATTGTAAAGGATACTGCAGGGCAGTCAGTAGGTTTACGACGAAGGGTAAATGTGATTTAATGTGATTTGTTGGGATTTTCCTAAATTTAAAATTCAAATGTTATTACTTACCTTCTGCAAAAAAATGTTTTCATGGTTAGAATCGTCTTGAAATTTAAATTTGATATATCTTTGGTAACAAAATAAAGTTGAATGTGTAGGTCATCACAGGACCCCTGGTCTTAGTATGGCCTATTGATAATGACTTAGGTGATCGCCCAAAATTCCTCCTAAACTTCCTTTTAAATTGATTTCAATATTTTATTTTGAAAGAAGATAGATTAATCTAGCTCTAAATGTTCAGATTCTCCACTCAAGTTGAGTGTTTGCGGCTTTACCGCACTTGCTCAGCCTCCACTGGCTCATTACCAGTGATGCGGCGAGAGGGATGCGCTGGGATCTCTTGAGCTCTGCTCTACCCCTCACACGTGAGGGATAGAGTGGGCTCAGGGATCCTCAGGTCGATTGTGTAAATATTGTATATATTATTTTATTTATTTATTTTTCATACAGATAGTCTGATTATGTTCATCTTTTCTATTCTTTTGTTTGAGAGTTTTTTATTTTATTTTATTTCTTTTTTTTTTTTTACTTATTTTTTTTATTTTAGTATGTATGAGATCATTCATCAATATTACCTATTGCCCACAACTGTGTGGCAGATTGTAATATCTATCAATAAATAAATCTATCAAAAATAAAAATCTAGCTCTAGGAAATTTCAGAACATTGGCTATTGAGTGGGCTACCTGGGCTTTGGGTCACCTACCTTGCACTTCATCACTATAAACAAGTGGAAAGTTCCTCATTCACTTTTCCTTACGTATGTTATTTACTTTTGCTCATAACATCTTATGATTTCCAGTTTTACCCCCATTTCACTGATATAATTTTATATTCTAATATAATCCATTTTCATTTTTTGTTTGAGAGTGGTTATAAATAAAATTTTAATAAAAACACAATTACATTTGATCCTATACTTTGACCCAACACTCTCAACATAGTTTTTATTCTTCTTCGACGTTTCGATCCTTAGAGCAACCTTATAATTAATTTACCGCAATTACTAAAATATTTGTTTCCAATATTCCAATATATGTCAACAATAACAAAATCATATTAATTTATTGTGTATTCACCATTACAATCTATAACGTTCTTCGATCTTACATGTGGTTTATCTATTCCTTCCTTGTAAAATGTGGTTGGCTTGGACTGGAAGAAGTTTTCGAAAGCCTGTCTGACTTGTTCTTCAGAATGGAAGGTTTTTCATTCAAAACGTTTTGTAAGGGGAAAAGGTGGTAGTCAGTAGAAGCAAGATCTGGGGAGTAAAGTGGATGTGGTAAAACAAACTATCCAAGCTTAAGAATGTTTTCTTGAGTCCACTTTGCTGTATGTGCTCGCGCATTGTGGTGTAAAAGAAAGAAAAATCGTTTTTGTGATTATTGATGATTTATGATATCAGGACGCTTTTCTTGGAGTTTCTTTTGCACTCTTTACAAATTCTGAACTTACCTATCAGCAGTAATCGTTATATTTGACTTCAAAAATTCTTGGTGAATTACTCTTTGACAGTCCTACCGTACACACAATAAAATCTTATTGCCATGGATGTTTGCTTTTGGATCTGGTAGTGGTGGTTGTTCCTTATCTTTTGTGGACAATATTGTTATCAGGACAGAATTCGGGCGATTGACATGCGATCTTCTTTATTCCGTTTACTGAGATTGTGAGGTAGCGATACACCTAACATGCTGACTTTCCCTAATTTCTCCAGGAAGTGCTTAACAGTTGGTTATGGTGTATTCAACCTTTCTGCCATACCTCTTGTTGATTGACGTGTATTTTGCTCCAATGTTGACTTTAAAAGGCTCTCAACAAAGTCGGACGGACGTCCTGCCATTCGCCTTTCAAATTCGTATCTCCAGAACGGAATTTTATAAACCAATTTCTAACTGCCCAATGAGTCATTAGTCTTTCACCATATTTCTGCATATTTTTTCGTCTGTCGCTAAGTCACGATTGAAAAAAAACAAAAAAAAAACAGTACGCTGGCATGATGTACCGGCCCATTGAAATGAAGTGAAAGGACACTCTTTAGTTTTAGTTTTATTTTTTATTTTTTAGTATGTAGGTAAAACCTCAGAAAACGAAGTGTGCCCCAGCACCTCGTCTATTTAACCTTGTATAAACTCCTAAAATATAAAAATCTCAACCTGTCCTTAGAATGGAGTAATGCTCCAGTAAAAGAACAATCAATGTAAATGTATATATATATCTGTCAGCTGACAGGTCCATATCAGCTGATCGAGAATAGCTGACCGATTGTATATATATAGACGGACAGGCTCCACAAATAGATCAGGCTTTGAGAACAATTCAAGCGTTTCATTTCGCACTCCTCTCTCTCTCTCCTATTATTTTTAGTTTCTTACTTCAGTAAAAGATAACTTATATGTATATATATATAATTTTCTATAGGGGCTAGGAAAAAAAAAAAAAATTGACGTTATGTGTGTTAAAAAAAGACTAAATGAATCCTCGCCTATATAGAGAAAACAAAAACTTGTTGTCATGGTAACTCATAGCAAGTAGATGCGCACAGTATATTCTACTTAGCTCCATCGGAAGTAACTTATGACTTGACCTAATATTTTGCACATTCTTTCATAGTTCTTTATTTTTTTATTTATTTTCTTATTGTATAACTTCAATGTTATACGTTACCTTCTTATTTTATTATTCGCTATGTTCATAGTTTCTAGTTAAACATTTTTTTTTATTCCGTTATGGTTGTTATATCGCTTATTTTGTAGCCCTCATGAAGGCTTGAAATTGAGGCCAAAACGATGAAATAAATTTTACTTATAATTGCTCATTACTCAACTAACCGCAGCTCACGGCCATCTACTTATCTAAGTATAGTTGGGATTAAAATATAGTTGCAGAACATTTTAAAAAATTTTTTTTCATTCACTATATCCAAGACATCTGTACGTCTAAGGATTTTTGAGGTATGGATTTTGCAAAATAAATTCACTTACTACTGATTTTTCGTTATTGCGTTAGAATATATTACTTTTAAAAAGTGGATCTCGGGAACTATTGAACGTAAATGGCTGGCTCAATTAGAGCTCATTTTTTAGTAAATTCACTCTAGTTTAAATGATATTCTATGAGATTTTCTAATGTTGCCGGTAGTTTCAAAGATATGGAATTCCGAATGAAAAAATTTGTTTTGATTTTTCTAATATTTTGAAACAGTTACTATTTTGTATTACCCCTAACTATACTTGTCAGGCTCATCAATTTCGACTAGAAATAATATATAGTTTTCATTAAAGTAATTAATTATTTCTCCTCTTGGGCCTTTGGAATGGGGGTACCGTGAGCTTATTCCAGGGATTCCACAAAATAATTTAAGAATGGATTATTTCACGTCAATTCTAGAGAATTTTTAATATTAACATCTCTGGTTTTCTTCTGTTATTATTTTTTATTCTGTTATTTTGATTATTCTTAACATTTCTGGTTAAATTTCGCACAGGAGTTGTGTTGGAATCTTAGACGGATCACTTAATAATGTTTTGCCATTGTACCCAGTTCTATAGGAAGAATTCCACCATTTTTCTATTAGTACCAAAAAGGCCCCGTCTCCAAAAAAAGATAGGGATAGAGGATACATCTTTTTCTCTAATTATTTCATCTGCACAAGTCAATTTTTCTTTTATTGATACTATTGTTTCCGTTTGTTATTTTCTCTGGATCATTAATATTTGTTATAACTGATTTTAATATACAGTTTAAAGTTATAACAGTAAAAATAGTATCTCTTGCACGAAACTATACTCGATAATATATATACCGAACTGCAAAAATAACCACGTAAGGCCAACCAGACCGGTCTGGTAATAAAGAAATTAAAAACAATAATTATCATAGCAAATATCAGATAGCACATAGTTTGGCTGTGGCATCGGTTGTGTCAAGATCGGCTCTGTATTAAAGTGTAGTTTAAGTGCTAAGAGTAGAGCAACTGTTCTAAATTTTTCTCTTATTAAGTATATTTGTGTCAAGTACAAGTCTACGAAATTTGAAGAAAATCCATTGACCCGAGCGGAAATAAAACGAGGTAAATCAAATAATTTTTTATGCTGGTCTTTATCTCTAATCCCACCTGCTGCCCCCACCACTTCTCCCCCTCTCGATAAGTAAACATTGGCAACGGTTGTGTTCATCTAATTTATAAATACATCGTACAATGGAGTTGCAGAAGGTCAATGAAATCTTTGAAATACTCGAAAAAGTCAACGTAATTGAAGAAAGCTTGCGGTGCCCGCACCATAAAACTTTCACTTATTAACCAACTTAAGTCGCCAGGTTTTGTGTGCGCTTGTTGAAGTTGGAATCTTTTTGTGATTTTCGAAAGATACCCACCTAAAGTATTCCTTCAGAAATATCCAACAGCGTTAAAAAATTACCTTTAATATCGTTAAGAAATATACAACGCTCGTGGATATGATCTAATTTCATCCCATATTCTAAAACCTCTTCTTCGGAAAGCTGTTCTATTCCATACCTAACTGTATAACATTGCATTCCGAGCTACATATTCTCCTAACCCTTGGAAATCATCCATAGTCAAAATGATTTTCAAACCCAAAAAGCCGCCATAGGCAAAATTCTTGAGAAACTCATTTTGAAACGCAAGTACCCAATTAAATAATCCTTGATTCCCTGATTGGTTTTAGAAAATCCAACTTCACTATACAGAAATTTCATCGTATGGCGGATTTTTTCCCGTCAGTTTTGGAGGAATGTACCTTCTTGATGTAGAACAGGCTTTTGATCGAATTTGGCACCAGGGACTGCTATACAAGATCCATAGATTTCTTCTTCTTCATTTTCAGTTCTTATCTCTTTGATGTATTAATTAAATCACAACGACGCTGATGTATCTCTCTTTTCTCAGTCTGCCGGTTTATCTCACCGACTTTTACAATACTTACCAGACAAACAGTCTAAACTTCCTTACAATAGACTCATCTACATGAAAAAAAAAGGCCTATCTGGAAATACGGAGTTTATCTTTGGGGTTCCACTAAACCATCGAATCCTCTAGTAACAAATCCTTACTTTGTAATACTAAAACCATCCATAAACACCTTAGAGATCCATATGTAGCCGATCTAACCCAAACCAGATATCAATCCTTCCATTCTAAACTCTCTAACCACTCTTACTTTCTCTTCTATTCCTTACAGTACTCTGAGGAGCCTAAAAAGAAGATGGTCTCGAATCCTTCTAATATATAAATGTAATTGGAGTACTATTGAACATATCATTGTAATACTAATTTCACATTTACTATATGTATTTTTATGTAATACAGTTGTAAATGTCAATAAATAAATAGAAAAAAAAAATCTCCCACCTCTTAACAGAAAACACAAATGGACTATTCTACTTGGAACACCAAAACTGAAGAGAGAATAATAGAAATAGAGGAAGCATAAACGTCTAACTGACCTGTCTCAGAGTCTGTTTGACCAATCTCATATGGATACCTTTGTCGTTGAACTCAGGAAATAAAGTTATTTGAAGTTTCAGACACATTCGCCGAGGTATCGGCCAAGTTTAACGTGGCAAAACTTGCGTAGCCATACTACATCCCCCACCTAGTTTGTGAACACACTATGTATTAATTTGGCTATTAAGAAAAAATAGAATACGCCCTAAGGATACCCTCTATCACCGATTATGTTCAATTGTTTTTAAAATAAATTATTCATAGAATTGAATTGGGATAGCAAGGGAATGTCAGATAATGAAATACTGAGCGACTTAACATCTGCCTATGATATAATGATATAACTCTATTTTTTATTACTTTTCAACTACGATATCAGTGATGGCTTTGGTGCTCTATATTTTGTAATTGATATTCACCCCCCCCCCATTTTTCACAAGATTCTACAACTGTCTCGGTTTATATGTGTACATCTTCACTGATCCTTATTCATATTTTTTTTTCTTCTGTCTGAGAGCGACATCTGCATAAAATTTGGAAAAGGCAGCTCTTCTTCATAAGCTGTTTTAACTTTTGAAATTTCCCAGAATGCATTGATCTTATTTTAATACGATAGGGATTATTATGGTACATTTACTTTATAATGTTTTTCGTGGATTTTGTCATTTTCCTTTTCTAGGCCTTGAAATGATTCTACATTTTTATATTTCTATTAAGTATTTAAGAGGAAAATGAGAAAAATTAAAACAATGATAATAATAAAAATAAATAAAGATTTTACAACATATCTTGAATCAGCCTGACCTTTACTTTTTTAGGGTAGTTGATATTATATTATTATAATTAATTATATTATTATTATTATTATTATTATTATTATTATTAGTACTATTATCATCATCACTACTATTATAAACTAATTAATAATGATTATATACGAAGGAGTAATAATTTTTATAATATATTGATTTCTAGTTGTACGGTTAAAATTTCATGAGCAAAATTCATATTCATATGCAAATACCACAAAAACTATATTCTTATGATCTATCTAAAAATACAAGTTCTTATGATTATAAGCAAATAATCATAATAACTACCAATACGAAGATATACGTTAATAACTACAGTATTGTACATTCCTACATCCTATGGTCTGAGATATAGTTTACGTAATTCAAATATTTTATCCAAACAACTAGAAATCAACATTTTATGAGTTTATTTTGGAAAATATCATAAAAAAGCTACTACTCCTACGTAGATAAACATTATCGTTAACTTCATATCACGTTAAAATAACTTTGATTTGAATGCTAATCTCTCATGGTTCCTGAGATAATGATTTTGCTTCACCAACTATTGATTTTTTTGGTATATACTATCAAATACTGAATATGGGAAACTATCTAACGTTAATAGCTCTATTAGGGCTCATATTTTAGTGAATTTACTTTTCTTTAAATGATATTCTATTAGTTTTTAGTCTTGTTGGTAGTTTCGAAGATATTGAGCTCTAATTGAAAAATGTATTTTTTTTTTTTAACCATTTGAAACATCAGCTATTTTCCCCCTCTAACTAAACATTACAGATTTATTAATTATAATTAGTAATTATACATAGTTTATATTAATGTAATCAAACATTGGGGTGAAATAACTGACTTTTTTTTTCCTGTTGGACCCTTCTGCTATTAAGTTCATAATGATACTTGGACGGTCAGTGAGAGTGGGAGTCATCAATCAAAAGCCTGACTAACCTCAATCAGAAACTACTTTATAGTACATTCAAGTATCTTTAATTTGATTGCTGGCAGACATCTGTGCGTTCAATAGGTCCTGAGATATATACTTATTCATAAATCAAAAAGTTTGCCCGAACAACTAGAAATCAACATTTTGTTAATTTTGTTTGTAGAATACCATAACAACTACAACTTCTAAATAGATAAACGTTATAAAGTACTACATAGCACAATTAAATAGCTTTAATTTGAGTGTACTGAAAGACTCCACATTTTTATATTTCTTACTTGTAAGGAGAATAAGGGATTCAATTATTTTGATCAAAAGAATTATTAAGTCCTTAAGATGACTCACATCATGAACAGATAAAAATTTTTTTTTTTATTATTTATTTATTGTAATTTACAACTGTACAAAATAATACAATAGGTAACTATGTAGTATGTTTCATATACACGTGAAAATCTTGGGAAGGAGCCACCCATTGGTGATACTTCAAACATTAATTTAAACTAGAAGGTCCCGTGGCGATCTTTTCAGACGCCTCGGAGGATTATCAGGGATTGTTAAGGATGAAAGATTAAGAATTAATGGGTTAGGATGATTAAGGAGTTTGGAATAAAAAGGCGCATATCTGTTTTGGATCAAATCTGCAACGAATGGGATGTTAAGGTCTTTATGAATGAGTTTATTTGTGACGTAATAAGGAGCATCAAGGATTTTACGTAGGATTTTGGATTGTAACGATTGGATGCGGGAAGAATTTCATGGTTTGGTGGAGCCCCAGAGCTCAATTCCATATGTCCAAATTGGTCTGATTATTGTAGTGTATACTAATTTTTTGTAATGAATGGGAAGTTTACATCGTTTGTCAATTAAGTGTTGTAGCAATCGGAATCTACGAGCAGTTTCTTGTCGTTTCAGTCTTGTGTGTGGATTCCAAGTAAGTCTCTTGTCAAGATGGAGTCCTAAGTATCGAATCTGTTCAACAGGTGTTAGTGGTGTATCTAGAAAGGATACTGTAGGACGGGAGGGCAGAGGTTTACGATGGAGAGTAAAGGAGATCTGGTGGGATTTTTCAGGATTTATTTTGATTCTCCAGTTTTTACACCATTCTTCAATAGATGTTATGTGTGCCTGTAGTGTTTGTGATGCTTTAGTTGGGTCGTTGTTTACAGAAAGTATTGAGTTGAGATAAAAGTTAAACTCATTTCTTGAAAAATTAAAATTATTAAAATTTTTTAAGAGTTATTTGAATATAACGACGCCTATTAAAGTGCTTCTCTTACGCAAATAGGCATTGAAGTGTTTATGTTTAGATAAATCTATTTACAAATGTGATAAGCTTTCTCCTGATGTAGCTTAAAATAGACTGGCCATGACGGTAAGGATGGTGAGATTGGTGCTGTGCGCCTTGGTACTGTACCAAACCACGGTACTAGCCAGCCAACCCGAGGTAGTTCTTCAGCAGGGCGCTCTGAAGGGTCTATGGGCTCACAGTGCTGGAGGGCGTACCTACGCCGCCTTCTACGGGATACCCTACGCCAAGCCGCCCCAAGGCAAGCACAGGTTCAAGGTAAATATGTTTATATCACGAAATTAATTAAGATTTACAAACAATAACAGATTCAGTTGCTATGTATAATTGTCCATTACATGTTTTAGTAAGTATTTAGTTTACCATTAACATGTTTTAGTAAGTATTTAGTTTACTATTAGCATGTTTTAGTAAGTATTTAGTTTACTATTAACATGTTTTAGTAAGTATTTAGTTTACCATTAACATGTTTTAGTAAGTATTTAGTTTACTATTAACATGTTTGAAATGTGAGGTGCGTCCGGCCAGGAAGGATGGTCCTTTCTTGTGTGTTATGATCTTCTTTGGAGATTGGGACATGTCGTACTTCGATCAACCTACACGCTATAATTGTTAAAAAACTAATTTATTTGTACCAAAGTTTCGGCTAGAATTTCTAGCCTTCGTCAGGAGTAAGAACTAAAAACAAGATAACAACCAATCAATAAAAGGATATATATAAGTGAAATAACATAATTAAGGAATTAAAAATATAAAGTTATATATTGCCATGAAATAACGAAATATGAATATTTTAAATTATTATTATTAAATTAAAATATTAATATTTCGTTGTTTCTTGGTATTATATAACTTAATATTTATATTATTATATTTGTATTTCCTTGATTTTGTTATTTTGCTTAAATATTTAATTACTAATATATAACTTTTATTTCTTACTTCTTTCTTTACTTTATATTTATCAATTTTCATTCAGTACAATTATTTACTTTAAGCATTCTATACTTTTTTTTTATTATTGTTTATTCAATACTATAAATTTTAATTACATAAGATATTAAATCAAGATGATTGTTTTCAACAGGACCTGTTCGTGCCTTAATACAGGTATCCCGGAATGTATTATATTATTTATATAAAATATAAATCCGTATACACAATTATCTTGTATACCTATTAATGTATGGATGGATTTGTTGAAGTATTTATTCTCATTTTATACGTTTGTGTTAAAAACTATAATCGAAATATTTTAATATTAACTTTGAGCATTGATAACTAATTTACTAGTTACGGCTAATTAGGCCAGACTCCATGACTACGTTGTATTGTAAGCCAATAAATGCGTCTAGCATCTTATAATTGCCACTTAAAATAGTTTACTTATGAGATTAAAGGGATATAATATACTCATATATATTATTTTACAGGAACCAGTCCCAGCAGAACCATGGTTGGGTGTTTACAACGCTACCAGAGAACCACCACAATGTCTCCAGCTGCATTATTTCACTACCAGCTCACCTTATAAGTCGGGAGGATCGGAGGACTGTCTATATATAAACGTATTCACGCCAAAGGTTCGTACTTTCTAACTCATTAGCCTAAATCTACCACTGAATATTTTTGTTGAATAACTATTTCTTCCGCGACATTTTGATAACTCGCTGATCAATTTAAACCATTTTGGGATCTGTTTCGAAATATAAGAAATTTGTTTACCCTACTATCTATGCTTCTGCCATAAACATTTTTCTCCTTTTATCTTTAAGAATCAATTCTATCCCTCAATATGAACTGGAAAAGCTACAGAAGGCCTTAACAACGCCGTAGTTTATGACGTGTTATTGCACCAGATGAAAATTCTGAAGCAAGTGCATTCAATTAGTCTAAGTTGATTTACTGTTGTTTTCGCTGGTTAGGGGTAGTTTGGGTTGGTTTGAGGAGTAAAATAGGGAAAAAAGATGGGTTGAGGTGGAAATTAGTCAAAAAGGCTTTAGAATAAAAATACGAAAATTAGGCAGGTTTGAAGGAGAAAATAGCGTTTTTAGTTGGTTACTGGTGGAAATTAGCTTTTTTTGGGGGGGGGGGAGGGAGAGAGGGCTCGAAGCAATCCATGGGGATGCCTCCACAACAATGAATGCTAGTACAGTAGGAAAGAGACCACATGGTGGGCCGAAAACCAGATGAATAGACAGAATCAACGATGATGCGAAAGAGCTTCAGGCAGAAAACTGGAAAGCAGTAGCACTAGATAGGCAGGCATGGAGATGGCTGATCCGGGCGGCCAATGACCTACAAGATCTCTAGAGCCAAAAAAAAAAAAAAATTGAGATACTTTTCTCGTAATGCGAATCGTGAAGCGCTACAATATGCAAGTTACATAATACAAAAATCAGTGAAGACTAAAATGACTCTATTCTAACATATTTACAAGAACTACATGTTACTATGACTCAGTCTCTATCTTCTTACTTCTAACTTAGCTATGTAGTCTATGAAATATATATGAATACTTGAGAAGAGGGGGTAGGAAGAATAGTGAAATAGGAGAAGGGGTTTTGACCAATCGGATAATTTTAGGAGACTAGGTGGGGCGTAGAGAGCCTATGGAATTTAGAAGTAAATATCTGGAAGGGGGAAAAGGCGTGGACTAGAAGCAGGGTGTGAGGCTTTTCCAAAGAAATTGGAAACTAACTTTCATGTGTAAAACATAAAATAGTTAGACTGGTGCAAGTCCTTTGTGAGATGACAGCATGTACCTGCCTATGTGCTTGGCTAATAGGATACTAAGGGCTTGAAAGGGCTGTTAGAAGGGTCTCTGGGGCCTTCTCAGAACCTAGTCGTTTTTATTGAGTTCCTTTTTCTATAAAATTGTAGGAGAATGTGGACATATGCAACCACATCTCTAGAGTGACATAGGTTCAGTTGGGCAAGGGGCAATTGTTTAAATTTATAATACCGGTTCCTTAACTTGCACGCCGAGAGATCGGCCTCCGACACTAAAAGGGTTAATAGCAGATACAATTGTGTCCTTCGAGCTATCATTCCCAGGTCAAACTATCTCTTTTCGACCTTCTGAAGGCCATTCATTCGATTTAAAAACCAACGTAAGGTCAAACAGATCCCTTAGCGACATCGACATAGGCCACGCTGTCCTTTAGCGACTAATACAAGATACAACAAATCGTATCTGTAACATCCTAAGCTAGAACCAATCATAGAAAAATATCAATATTAATAAGGTTTCCCTTGGTTTTTATTTTTACTGGTTAGAAGTTAATTTGTATTATAATACAAACCAATTGATATCTGTTTGCAGTTGCACAAAACAGGAAGTGGCGGGAAGCCTTTGGATGTCATTGCTTACATTCACGGAGGAGCGTTCATGGCCGGGAGTTCCAACGACATGGGAGTCGATTATATCCTCGACAGGGATATTGTTCTGGTCTCCTTCAACTATCGCCTAGGACCCTTAGGTTAGTCAGTGCTCTTTACTGGGCCTTGTTTATTTATTAAGTTAGTTTTATTAGGTCTGATTGTTTGTACAATGCTGTTGTAACCGCAAAGTTCCTACAGATCCCCACGATGGCAGTTATCATGGAAAATAATTCCATAGCTTCAGATACCATTAGTGCTTTTTTAAAATCAATTTCACATTTTCCCTGTTTAGACATTTAACCTAGTCCAGACTATATAAATTTCCTATGAGTAACTTTCATGAGCGTACCCAGAGCAGCCCCCCCTAGAAGTGAAAAAAAATATTAATTGAATAAAAACTAAATATTTTTCAAGCAAATAATTGTAATAACTAATAAAATATGTTATGATTTTCTTAAAATATACAATACAACAACGTCAAAATATCAAGAAAAGTTCCTAGAACTGCTACAAACTCTACCAGAACTAACCGCTATATATACAGATGGATCGAAGATAACGCAACAGGATATGCCTTTGTGACACAAAACACAACTCATAAGAGAAAACTGCATCATCTCTCTAAAATATATACCGCAGAACTAAGTGCCATAGCATCAGCCCTTTACTTTTGTATGACAAATATACCAAATGGCAATATAGTAATAATATCGGACTCCATTAGCGCTCTTCAAGGACTAGATATAATGTATTCAGTTCACCCACTTGTTCAACGAACTCATGAATACTTAATAATGCTAAACCAAATAGATTAATCAGTCTACTTCATCTGGGGTCCCGGGTATGTTGGTATTACGGGAAATGAGATGGCCGACAAAGCTGTTAGAGAAGCGCTAGCAATCTTAACTGCAAAGGAACTTACTCGCCCTTTAAAGGAATGTATTAATAAAAGATGGCAGGCAATGTGGGACGAAAGTCCACCCAGTAAGTTGAAACCTATAAAGAATGATGTGAAGTCCTGGATTACATCAACCCGAAGTAGACGCCGCGAAGAAGTAGTGATCACCCGATAATGTAATAGTAATCTGACCGTCAAACACATTTTTGAAGAATGTCATCATTACACATTAACTCTGAACCAGTTAGGGAAACCAACAAATATTCCAATAGAGTTAAGAAACGACGAATCCGTAATAGAAAGAGTCATTACATTCATCCATCAGACTAACTTAATAAGTATAATTATCTTTAATCAGCCTTTAATCATTATAATTATCTATTTATCTTGCCTTATTTTTAAAATTAGAACAGTTACTTATCTGCTTTTCATCATCCTTTTCCACTATCGTAACGATTATTAAACAAATTATAATTGTCTGGCTAGATAATATTTCAAATCTCATGGAAATGAGTCCCACTGGTGCGGATCAGTACACCATACCAAAGCTATGACTATGGAACAACTAGGCCTTACCAAAACCAACAACCAACGGGCGTTGATGACCAGCCTATTAAACGCCCTTTCAAAAAAAAAGAAACAAAAAACATTTTCTTAAAATTTTGTTTTCATTCACTGAAATGTCACAACTTGAACCATCCTGGGCTGAACAGTCCTAGTTTTGATCCTGGGTACTCCCTTGGTCAATTTATTAACTTATTGCTTATTAAAATCAAATTAGAATCGTGATTTGAATATTGAATTAAATTTAATTTCAAGTACACCATATTTGTTAATTAGGTTTCTTCAGCACCGGTGACGAAGCTGTGCCCGGTAACAATGGGATGAAGGATCAGGTACTCGCTTTAAAATGGATACAACAGAACATAGCGGCCTTCGGGGGGGACCCCAACAGCGTGACATTGGCAGGACTTTCGGCAGGAGCTGCGAGTGTCCATTATCATGTTTTGTCTCCGCTGAGCAAGGGTAAGTGGATCTCTGTGGAGTAAGTAAAGTATTTATTATGCTGGACTACACGTTTGCTACTCACCACAAATCCGAGACTTGTACACATGCTTGGTGGACAAATGAAGCAACAAAAGTCTGTATCCACATGCTTGGTTTTTCTTTTGAATATCTTTGGCTATTAAAATCTATTTTTACTATAAAAACAAACTAAATAAATAAAGGAGGAGAAGATGGTTGGGGGTGCGGTCAATGAAACACAAATAAGTATGACTAACTTATTTTAATGTGCCGACGTTTCGGCTAGAGTTTCTAGCCTTCTTCAGGGCTAAAAAACAAAACAAGATAACAACCACAGTAAGTATAGAAAAATAAAAAAT
>NW_027109188.1:571403-572739 GCF_000696795.3 Halyomorpha halys | reverse complement strand
GAAGAATTAAAAATATATATGAACCAACGAATTATCGAATAACGAAGTACCGGAAGATGAAGAGGAAACGTAATATAGGTGGGGGACGACAAATATGTAAGAAAAGGTTTTAAAAATGAAATAATGCGTGCAAAAGTGGGCGGAAAAAAAAAAAAAATAAAAAATAATGTTAATTTAAAAAAAAAAATGGTGAAAATTACTTTTTTAATAAATTAACTATTTGTGAATATGTTAATGATAAAAATTTTTTTTTTACGTTATAAGAAAAATTACGTTATAGTAAAATTACGTTAATAAGAAAAAATTTTCTTATTATATCTTACGTTTTTACATTTTATACCCCTGTTATTTTACACTTATATTTTTTTCTTTTTTAAACTATAGTGTTTGTATCTTTTTTAGCCCTGACGAAGCCCTGCAACGTGGGGCGAAACGTTGGCTCAATAAAATAGTATAATTCTACTATTTGAGTTTGTTTTTTTTACCGCACCCGGACCATATTCCATTCATCTATACACACGGTCAATCAATAATCTTCCAGTAAATAAATAAAGATAATAAATATGAAAAAGAAAGGTAAATATCAGTAATGCAGGCTGTAGAAGATACAACCTCATATAAATATTACTACATAACCTATAACTTCAACCTTAATTCTAGAATTTCTATCAGGAACTTTTTAATTTAATTACTTGGACATATAATGTCTTCATAAAAATATATTCGTACTATTAGATTAATTATTTATTATATGATTGTTTGGGAGTGGTTTATTTTATTATTAATATGCACAATTTTTATCCATTTTACTCTCAACTTTTATTTATAAAAAAATCTCCCACGTTTCGGCCCTCAGGCCATTTTCAAGCAGACAACCTATAAAATTTTTTATTTTTATAATAATTACATTATTTCCTTAACTACATACTGATATCTTTGGCCATACCTTAAATATTGATGTCATTGTTTTTAATCTCTTTTGTAGGCTAATAGCCCATGTTACATCTTTAAAATAAATTAAATATTAAAATAACATCATAACAACTTCAAAAAATTTTTTGATTTTAAATTGATTACTTACTTACATCAATTTTAATATAAAATAAAAAAAAACTTTTTGTACAAACAATCTCCTCTTTTTCACTTATATTTATCACTTATAACAGAACCTACCTTCAACAGGTTAGGACTCTGTTATCACCTTATCATATAAAAAATAAAAATAGGTAAAAAAACTTTTTAAGTTAAACGGTTTTATGTTGAACATATGGTACATTGCAATGTTTAAGATAAATGTACTAAAAACCAAAAAATAATAAAATAGATACAGTCGTGG
>NW_027109188.1:557299-568675 GCF_000696795.3 Halyomorpha halys | reverse complement strand
GATTGATAAAACCTACGTTATCCGCCATTTTGTAGAGGCCGCCATCTTGGATTTCAATTTTTTATAGTATATTGTATTCTGCTTGTTGAGCCCTTTCATTTGATACACATATTGATGGGATTAATAAAACATAAATTATCCGCCATTTTGTAGCGGCGGCCATCTTGAATTTATAATGATAATGAATAAACATAATTGTATTGTCACCAAAATCTAAAGTGTATACAAAATTTCAGATTAATTGGTTGACAGGAAGAGGGTGAAATTTGAATTACTAAATTTGACCCAAGAATAAATAATAAAACAAACGTGGTGAGCTAAATAAAACCGTTTAAATAATTTTTTTATCATTAATTTACATTCAATTTTAATTATTTGTTTATAGCTTAACATTTTTTAAAATCCATAATTAATATATTCTTATTATATGTGTATTTTTTCATCATACAAATACCCCCCTTTCTATTTTATTTTTTCAAATATTTACTCACCTATAAATGCTTTTATAAGTGTATATATATATTATATATACATCTGTACAATTTAAGGATTTGAAAATTTATCTATTTACCTACTTTTTATAATAATTACATATTTATTTTGCTCAACATTTCAGAATAATGGTGGTTTAGTCCCTTAGAATCTGATTTGAAATTTACCATATAATTTATATTTTCTGAGATGTAAATCGATTCTAATATCTCTCTTCTAGAAATATTATTTTCTTTATGAATGACCTTGACATTTTGAAAACCAAAATTATGTTTATTTTGAACAACAAGTTGAACCAATGCTCTTTTTTTTTTGGGTCCTTTTCCATATTTTTTATATCACTCCCTTGTGGATATATCCTGTCCTTTATGTATTGTTTAGTTTCACCAATATATATGGCTGGACAATTAATGCATGGAATTTTATATACTAACCCAGATTGATATTTACTATCTATGGGGTCCTTTGTTCCACTATAATAATTTTTTAATTTATTGTTTGGTTTGAAATATAATGAAATATCTTCCATATCATAATCCTTAAAAAACCTTTTTATTTCTTCTGACAAACCTTTTATATAATTACAACTGTGGTATTTCATTTTTTTATTTCCTTTTATCGCATTTTCATTTTTATTTTTGTCAATTTCTTTCTTTTTTTTTTTTTTATATTAAATTCCCATATTTTCTTTATTAACCTTTTAGGATAAAAGTTTTCCTGAAACATATTAAATAACTTTTCCTTTATATTCACCAATCTAATTTCATTCGTCATCTTTATTGCCTTATTAAAAAAGTTATTTATAACATTGTATTTCATGTGAATAGGATGACAGGATAAATAATTCAAAATTATATCTCTGCATGTTTCCTTTTTTGTCCATTCTATTAATAATGTATCTCCTTGCCTCAGTACAAACATGTCCAGGAATATTCGTACTATGTTTAATAAAAAATAAACTGCCAAAGTTGATTAACAAGATTTGAAGTAATGTATTTAGGCCAAATCGAAAGAATTTTGAAATATACAACCATAAACAAGAGTTCATTATTAACTCCAAAGGTTCGGGAAATTAATTAATTAATTAAAACACTGAAAGCAAAAAATATTCATCTTTTGGAAGTTCTAGAGCAATGCAAACGTGTGAATACAGCACAACCTCCCTTTGATTTGTGTCTAAAAATTCAACTGGTCGGCCGCAAAGTTAGGACAACTTGTACTAACCAATCCAAACGCTAGGGTATGCACGAATTTGCCATTGTTTAGCAAATGTGTAGAGGCACTTTTAAAGTGCTTTTGTTATTTAAATTTATTTCTTTATCTTGGTATTTTAAACAGTAGAAGAAACAGCAATTTCATATCCGGACCTAAAAAATATAAATTAAGTTGTAGGATTAGTTTTAGTGAAAAAAACTGTAATTTGGTAGCCATCGGTCAATAGTCCAATATTTCTTGGTTAATACCTAGAAACCCACTCAAAATTAAAGAATTTCTATTTTTTTATTTTATTAATATTATGACATAGGAGAGATCCAGTGTCTTGTTCGAATCACTATATATTGTTAATTTGTTATTTTATTCTTAATAAATTAAATGATATAAAATGCACATTAATTATTTTCAATATTAATAATAAATCTTTCGGCTGCCAACAAATTTAGACGTATCCGTGTGATTAAGATGTTGTTTCGTTTAATTATACTTTTAGCGCTTTTGACAGGGTTATAATAATTTTGAATATTTTTATTGTTCTACAAACAATATCAATATACAAAGATTAAGAATAACAATAATTTAAAAAAATAATTATTCTTTAGTAAAATATAATAATAATGTCAATAATAAGTCTGTTCACTATCATAGGACTTGACTCAAATCCGTAATTTCGACTAGCGCAATTCAAAACGGAGTGTCTAAACAAAAATATCATTATTTATTCAACGTGAACAATAATATTATTTACTCATCATTAGTTTATAATATTAGAATTTATTTGAATAATACATGATTTTTCAAATTGTACTAAAAAAAAAGGGAAGAAAAACTGCGGGAAAAAATGAACTCATAAAGGTGAAATTCATGATTCTCACCCGGTGGTCTCGGTAGATCCCCTCGTTGGTCCTTATGTGACTGAACTTCACTAAGGGAACAATCGCAATATCTTGGATAAAAAAAAAATTAGAAAGTAAAAAAAAGTAAGGAATTTACTCTTTGTTAACTTAGTATAAATTAATGATGCAGAAAAATGCATTGTTTTTGTGATATTGAAGAAAAAAGAAAAGTTTTTATTTTTTTTTTAAATTTAAGTTTGTAATCAGCTACCAATAAACATTAACAAGGAGAATAAAAAATACATCATTTCAAACATAAATTAAACTAAGACAAAATAAAATAAGATAAAAATCAATATTAAAACAAAAAATTGCCTATAATTTAAAACTTTAATATAACAAAATATGTTTTAGCAATATATTTTTTAGAAATAGGCCTGTGAAGATGTACGGATCGTCTGAAACGTCGGCAAGATTGATGAACTGATGTAAAAATGATTAAATAAATAAATAGTAATGATAATTAAAAGTAAGAATTAATGTCCTAAAGCGAAAACAACAAAACAGAAAACAATGTAATAACTTTCGAAAAATAAACTACTAAATAAATGAGGAAATTTCTAGAACCTCTTCAAAGCTTTCGACCGAGATCTCTCTCTGGCCCCTAGTTGACTGGACTAAACATTTTTCATAGAAATACCTAATTTTTTTTTTGTTGAATTAACGGGTTTTCTAGAATGCAAATTGAGTTATTACTAACTTATAACTGAGTTTCTTCATTTTACAATTTTGATTCCTGAATACACTAGACTATTACTGTTTCTTTGCCAGTATTTTAATTATTTTTCAACTCGCATTCTTCTGCAGGTCTGTTCAAGGGAGCTATTTGTGCCAGTGGTTCTTCTCTGAACCCGTGGGCATTTGCGGAAAACGTCAGAGAGAAATCCTTCTTCGTGGCCAGGGAGCTGGGGTGTCCTGCTGAAGATTCCTTATCAATGATCAAGTGCCTCAGACGTCGCCCCGCAGAACACATTGTCGAAACTACGAACTACTTCTTGGTATGTAGATGATCCGAATTTAATTACTTAACAAATAAATTTATACAGCAAAAAAATAATACAAATATTTTTCAGCCTTGGTTTTTCAGCCCGATTTCTCCTTACGCCTTGGTCGTCGAGCCTCCCGGACCGAACGCTTTCCTTCCTGACACGCCAATGAACCTGATCAAACAAACACAGGGTTCGGTTGTACCAATAATGTTTACTTTCGCCAAGGACGAAGGACTCATTCCAGCAGGTGGTAATAACCAAAACTTCTTAATGTAATTTTCAAACAACAGAAAATTTTCGGATCTCGATTTATGGTTGGTGTTGAAGAAACATAAAAAAAAAAAATTGTAATTTTTTATTTGTTTTATTGTTAAAGTAAATTTATAATTAATATAGAAATGGATTTATTTTAATTATATAGGACATTTTTGTGTAATATAAAAATATGTAAGTGTTTGTGCGTTCGCGCGCGATCTATTTCACGGAACGGGCGGCAAACTATAGTCATAAACCTAAAAAACACAACTAATATATCAACACTCACAACTAATATATCAACACACACAACTAATATATCAACACACACATAACTAATATATCAACACACACGACTAATATATTAGCATACACAAACTAATATATCAACACACTTTGTTTTTACTTGATTTATTTATTCTTGTTCTTTTTTTGCATTTATTTTGCATGTGTGACGTTTTACAAATTAACATAACCTTACATAAAATAACATCTGAATCATCAACATCCAAATATTGGATTATATTCAACATGGAGATAAAATATGGTAAATATATGAATTCTAAAGGTGCATGAGAATAAAATAATAATCCCAAAACGTTTTTCAAGAAAAATATAGAATAGATTATATTCTATTTGGAAGTTTTTCATCTCAAAAATTTATAAAAATAATTATTGTTATATCTTCATAGAGAGTTGTTGAGTTTAAATTGGAAATTTAATTGAGTTTTCTATTTTCTTTACAGCCATAATAACCAATTCGCAACTGAGCAATGAACTCAAAGCTGACTGGAATCGACTCCTGCCTCACCTGTTGGATTATAATTACACAGTCACTTGCGAGAAGAGAAAGGATGAAGTGTCCCAAGAGATCAGGAATTATTACAATATCGATTTAGATTCCAAAGAAGGCCAGAAGAATCTAATCAGGGTAATGATTTGTTCAATTATTTTATAACTCTGGACTCAAGTTTGTATTAAATTCCTGAATGGTCTTTTTCTAGTCTATGCTGTCAGTTTCAAACCGGATTTGATAAAGCAGTCATTTACACAAAGTATAATGTTTTCACCATATTTTTTTTTGTTTTTGCATGTATTTAATGGTGATTTTACACCGATTTTTTTTTTTTTTTATCTAAATAAAAGAAAATTTTATTAAATGAATTTAATTGTGTACATTGTATGGAAGAATGACAGTTTAAAATCCATACAAAATTCTTAAACGTTTTATTTAATAGATACGATTCTAATTTGTTTATTGTATGAACCATGCCATACAACCATTCTTTGTACCATAGCTTGGATGGAGCAGAGCTTTCTAACAGTAATAATTTCGTTGGATTTAGAGAATATTGTGAGGAGTTAGTTTTATTTCTTGAACACAAGACAACGGCAGAAAAAAAAAAAAATATCCTGTAATAATCAAGCACAAAAATTTCTAATTTTTGATTTATATCAAAATTCGTATTAAGGGTTTCAATAGACACTAAGACCGAATCTTACTTGATTTTCCAAAAAAAAAATTTTTTATAAACTTTACTAAAGGCTTCTTCTGGTGTTGGTAATTTTTCTATTCATTAAAAATCTTTTGATACAATTAATGTTCTATTCTACACAAAAATCAAAATCAAAACGAATATTAAATTTAGAATATTAAAACCATTAATACATACAAAGCAAAGGTCGTTTGTGGTAGTATAAAAAAATTTCTAAAAAAATACAGAAACATTTTTCTGAGCGCATGGCAGAGACCCTCTAAAAGGTATCTTATATCACAAAAAAACAATTTAGAGAAATTATTTACAGTCTATCTCACACTCCTGGTTTACGCGGATCACATATGTGTTCGGGACCAACGGAAGAAACCTCCAATTCAACATGAGAATCCTACAAGAAGAACTACAGCTGCTAAACAGAAATAAACACAAGCAAAACCAAAGTAATGAAAGTATATATATACCGCAGAACTAAGTGCCATAGCATCCGCCCTTTACTTTTGTATGACAAATATACCAAATGGCAATATAGTAATAATATCGGACTCCATTAGCGCTCTTCAAGGACTAGATATAATGTATTCAGTTCACCCACTTGTTCAACGAATTCATGAATACTTAATAATGCTAAAACAAATAGATAAATCAGTCTATTTCATCTGGGGTCCCGAGCATGTTGGTATTACGGGAAATGAGATGGCCGACAAAGCTGCTAGAGAAGCGCTAGTCCTCCCAGGTAGACCCGCAGCAATCTTAACTGCAAAGGAACTTGCTCACCCTTTAAAGGAATCTATTAATAAAAGATGGCAGGCAATGTGGGATGAAAGGCCACCCAGTAAGTTGAAACCTATAAAGATATGATGTCCTGGATTACATCAACCCGAAGTAGACGCCGTGAAGAAGTAGTGATCACCCGACTCAGAATAGGACATACCCGATTGACACACATCCACCTCATAACAGGAGAGGCCCCTCCAAATTTCAAAATGTAATAGCAATTTGACCGTCAAACATATTTTTGAAGAATGTCGTCACTACACATCAACTCTGAACCAGTTAGGGATACCAACAAATGTTCCAATGGCGTTGAGAAATCTGTAATAGAAAAAGTCATTAAATTCATCCATCAGACTAACTTAATAACCAGTCTTTAATTATTATAATTATCTATTCAGCTTGCCTTATTTTTAAAATTAGAACAGTCACTTATCTGCTTTTCACCATCCTTTCCAATATCGTAACGATTATTAAACAAATTATAATTGCCACAAATTTAATTATAATTGGTGCGGATCAGTACACCATACCAAAGCTATGACTATGGAACAACTAGGGCTTACCAAAGCCAACAACCAACGGGCGTTGATGACCAGGATGTTAAACGCCCTTTCAAAACTAACTAACAACCAAAGTAATGAGAATAGATAGAGGGGAGCAAAGAGGAGAACGGGTAATACGACTGAAGGAAGAGGAACTGGAGTACGTTAGAGCTTTCAAGTACCTGAGGCCCCAAGTTATGGATAGTAGTACAGAAGTCCGAGAAAAAATAAAATTGGCTGGAAAATGTTTCCACTTACTTAAGGCTGGTTTTTTAAGGAGGAAGGAAGTTCCAAAGGTCAACAAATAGAATACAAGGCAAAATCCAAGCAATGGAAATGAGATACATGAGTAGGATAGGGAAAAAATGAAGGGACAAAGCCTGGAATACCACAATAAGAACTAACGGGGAAGTGAAATCTGTCGAAAATATTAAATAACAGAATAGGCTAATCTTGGTTTTGTCGTGTAAAAAGAACATCCTAATATGTATTGCTATGTTAAGTATATTCGGACTTTATTTTCAAAAGATTGTAATTTTTTATTTTCGTAAAGGATGCCGCCCCAGACTTCACAGCTGTACATCAGCAGTGGCCTGAGAATTGTTTTAAAAATAAGTGTATGAAGCATACACCGAGCATGAATGTATAAAGCATACACCCTCAACCGAATTGCCGAACACACTTCACTTTTGATTGGCTGGTTGGGTTGGATTGGACTGTATAATTGAAAATGAACATGATTAATTGAAAAAAAAATTCTATTGTTTTATATTACAAGTGGTGTAGTGGGTGGCCGAAAGAAAACATTTATGATTAAATGGTTAGTAAAATTTTGAATGACAGGGCCATGGAAATGGTAGATCTAAAATTGAGGTGGTTGATGATGATGTGGATGTTACTATTGTTAGATGAACTTATTCCATGGTTCTTTCTTCCCTTTACATTCTCATGCCTCTCTTCCCACTGCTTCTGAGAACAACTCCGGGAGTTCTACTCACTTATGGTAGATTCCTGATGAGAGGCAAAAAGAAAGAATGAATAGCTTCTACCAGTAGATAAGATGGCTCTCTTCTTACATAAGACTGGGTTGCTTCTCTTGCCACCGAGAGCGTTGGAGGAGGTGAGATTTGGCTGTTGGCCACATGGGGCGCTACTAATCCTATACAGCCTTTCCGATTCAACCTTTCGGTTGCCATAGGTTACCCGGAACAATAAGAACAGTTGTTTCTGGTGTTCAGTTTTATTTTATTTTTAGGATAGGTATTGGCACTGGTGCTGGTATTTAGTGGAGGGGAGGAGGCAAGTCCAGCAAGTGGGCCTATTGGTCCTTTTTGCCTACCTGAGTTGTCGCCGCATACAAGGTGGGAGAATTTTCGGGACCACTGAAAAATAAATATTAACTGCCCCAGGTGGAAATCGAACCCACAACGTTTCGAACCGTGCGCTCTGGGACCTACGCCTCAACCCGCACGGCATTCACCTCCCTTCTTTAGGATGGGATATAGCATTGTTAACCTTTCAACCACCAAGTTATTGAAATCGTTTGTAAGGAATAAAACATACCAAGAGTTCTAGATTAGTTTGAAACATCCCTGGGATTATATTGTACTGTATACAAACTGGTAAATTATAGTAATATAATATTGTTTAACAGTAACACTTGTTATGTCGCAATGCTTAGTATTTGGAGTAATAGTAATACTAGATATAACAAGAAAACTGCAAAGTAAACTCATTTCAAATATATTTAAAATGAGTAAACTTTTAGTTAAACAGAAATTCTACCAGTTGTTTGTTTTAGGCATCAGGTGACAGATTATTCATCAATGGTATTGCTAAAGCGGCCAGGCTCCATTCAGAAATGAACACTTCAGCAGTCTACTTGTTGAGGTTCTCATACAGTGGAACGCGTTCCTTTACATCATTCTTTGGAACGTCAGAGAATTTGGGTAAGTACTCGAAATGGTAATTGTTTACTATCGCTACTCCAAAAGAGGGAACAATTACTTCTTGACCAGACTGTACGTCAAAAAGTATGTAGGTTAGTTTATAATATTAACTTCCATCCAAGAGAGAAATATTCTTTCTCCCTTCAAGTAAAGTTTAGGCTATAGTATACCACATTTTTCAGCAGCAGTTTCTTTTACAGTAAGTTTTACTTCTTCTAACTTATTAATATCGATATTTAATACATCTTTCATTTTACAACCTCACGGGTTACTTACGGATCCTTATACTTCTTTCGACAATGATACATACTGTCTGGTGATCTTTAGTATTGGATATTTAATATTAGAATACATATTGAAAAATATTACGGATATAATTATTATTATTGGCGCGACAGACTGTGGAGGTCCAAGGCCTCACGCGATGTACTTGGGAAATGAATCGTGCATTTCGTACCGTGGTTTTTATAGAGTGGGTTCGTCACAACTATTGGCTAACGGGCCCCACAAACGCCCGGGGGAGGCTACGAGTGAGTATTGTATAATTTTATACTTGAAAAAATCCCGGATAGTGCCGGGGACTCGCAAGGTTTTGGTTGGCAGACAGCGCGTTACCACGCTGCTACCGTCATGGGTTACGGATATTACAAAATTTAAATATTACGGATATTACTAAATAAAAATATTAGATATTATATATTTATAGCATCATTGGACTGAAACATTTATTTTATATTTACCTGATAAATAATATACATTTTAATATTTTAGTTTATTTTATAAAAAAGAACTTAAATATACATTACAATTGTGTATATAGATAAAGAACGTCGCTACAATTGTTTGAGACAGAGAAACCTAAAATTTCTTAATTGGCAAAGTCCCTAACCTCTATATTAAGAAGATATCTGATTCTCTCATTTTTCTAAGTTTATTAAGGTCCTAATTTTCCGATAGGTATAATTATGGGGTTTGATATTAAACCCTTGATCGACTCTTCGGGTATAATTCCTAAGATTCTCCTGAATTTATTGTGTCGACTTGATTAGACTCTTTCCTCTAGTCTCCTTAAAATTGTTTTCAAAGTATTACGTTCTTTTGTTCATTCCCCTCTTGAATTTCCTCCTAGAGGGAAGAAATGCCCGTTAAATAGGCAGGTAATTCATTTTTATAACGTTGTACAGTCTGGTCAAGAAGTAATTGTTCCCGCATTTTTTGTAGTGAAATACTAGGAAAATATAGGCGTTTATTTTCCAATTTGAGCAAAATACTCAAGGCTGAACCTCTCCTGGGTTAAGAAATAATAGTAATGTAAATAAACTGAATTTACATATTAGTTAAATTATATGTAATTGAAATTGTCATTACTTAACATCTAGAAGTAACTGTAATTGGAAATCACAATTACATTTGCGGTGTAATTGTAATCACTTTTACACAACACTTTTTTTTTTTTTTTTTTTTTTTTTTTTTTTTTTTTGTATTCCGGTTAGACAGGCACCTTTTCTACCTGACACCCTTTAACCCATGCTAAATATGAAACAAGCATTGTTCCGAAATAATATTTTATGGCAAATAATAATACTTCTTGAAATTATAATATATTCAAAACTTTAACCTGTTAGTGGTTGTTTCTTTACAAACAAAATAAGGTAATGATTTAAATAAATAAGATCCTATAAATTTAGAATAAAAAATGAATATTTTTTTTTTTAATTTAATTGAATTTATGATCCTTTTCTTTCTTTATGTCTTATGAACGCTCATTTTATTTATTTATTTTCTTTATGGTGCTCTTCTAATATTAATATTTACTCTTGGGCTACATTCGGATAATTATTTTTAATTAAATTAATGCAGTGAATATTTGAATAAAGTTAACATTTCTTATTAATGACTATTTTTAAATATTAATTTTAGTAATATATATTTTATATATCAAGATTTTCAGACCGTTAATGACTAGTTATTTCCAATATTTAAAGTCAATTTTCTATATTCCAAAATATAATAATATTCTCAACCAGGCTACTAAAGGCTACTAGAATTTTTTCTTAACCTTCCCCCTGAGATAATTACGAGCATCCTCTGTAAGCGGCACACTTATGTACAAAAACCGTTCAATCCCATTTATGCTAGTACCTTTTATCTTCTCCTGTTTTCCTGAGGTTTCTTTGTTTCTAATTTCCGACACATGTTTGTACAATCCGAATTGCTTGAGTTATTATCATCATTATTCTCATTTATTCATTATTATTATCATTATCCCCATTTATTCATTATTATTATTATTATTATCCCCATTTATCCATTATTATTATTATCATCATTATTCCCATTTATTTATTATTAACATCATTATTCTCATTTATTTATTATTATCATCATTATTCCCATTTATTCATTATTATTATCATTATCCCCATTTATTCATTATTATTATTATTATTATTATCCCCATTTATCCATTATTATTATTATCATCATTATTCCCATTTATTCATTATTATTATTATCATTATTACCATTTATTCATTATTATTATTATGGCGCATAATAAAATACCAAATCAAAATTGCAAAACGAATATCAGCAATTAACCACTACATGTACATTCATTATTCAAATGAAAATAAAGTTATAAAATTAAAAACCAATGTATCTGAATCATTTTCACAACTATAATACCACTCTTTTTGTTTTAATAACAATAACTGAGTAACTTATTAATTACTACTAATTGGTAAACTGGATAGTAAGTCCCC
>NW_027109188.1:547437-557249 GCF_000696795.3 Halyomorpha halys | reverse complement strand
GAGGATGAGTCGAAGAAGTCCGCCCGCCGTGGCCAAGATGATTTAGCTGGCGAAGATGGCCAGAATGCTGGCAACTACGAGTGCGTAGTGAGGAGATAAAGGAGAAGATATGTGTATGCAGTGAGACGTTAAGCAGTTGTCTTTCTATTTACAGTTTAAAAAACAACAGAGAGTAGTTGTTTTGTTTTTTGACTTAATAAAAATCACATGTTTCAATAATTGATTTGTGGACCATATGTTGGCGGCAACAACTGGAGAGGGGGTTCAAAAATGCTACCGCGTCTTCATAAGCACAAAAACCCAACGTTTTGTTAACGTCAGACGTCCACATTTTCTGGACGCAAAAGCCAGACGCCATAGTATAAACTTAGGTTTATAGGACATTTAGAATTATCTTGTATGCATTTTCAAGGAACTTGTTCAAAATGATGAAAACGTTTGGCAAATCCGATTTTTATTTCAAACTACCACCTATTCACACATTTTTATTTCTTATATATATAGTTGACCGTAAAACTTAAATATAAGAAAATGGTCAGGGTTAATGCGGTTAAAGGGTAATGCGGTAAAAAAAAACCCAAATAGTTTATAACTATTTAAGGTCCGACGTTTCGCCCCACTTTGCAGGGTTTTATCAGGACTAAAAAGATACAAAAAAAGGTAATTTGAGATAGGATAAATATTATGTAAAACTAAAGTGATAAGAAATTACATATTTATATGTAAATGAGGAAATAATAAATCAGGACCACCTACCAATTGTCGAATTGTCACCTTCTGTTCAACCTTTCCCTTTGGACAGATTCCTGATTTGTTATTAGCTCATTTATTGTCATTTAATATCATTATTATTGTTATTATTTATATTTATTCTTTCAAGACGTTTATTTAATCTCTACTTTCTTCTTCATTTTTTTTGTTTTGTTTTATATACTGCTATGTACTAGTAGCTGATTTACTTGGGATGCCAGGATAATCGCTGAAGCCAATTATCCAAAAATAAATTAATTAATTGATTATAAATTGAGTCCTAAAAACTATTATTATAATTGGATTCCTTTCCAAAGGCTGTTTGTGTGTTTACCAGTTTACCAATTAAATACCTTTATATTCATAAAATGTTCTTACCATTGATTATATAGGATAATAAAGAGTGGTATATTGGGATATATAACAGTATATAAACTATATAAAGAAACGTAAGTATTTATTTACAATTTGTTATTATGATTAAAATGATTCAGATAAAGGTTGCCATAAAATATAAATTATTACATGATTACTTATTAGTTAATTTATACTTATAGCTGCTGATGCCGTCGGATGTAGTGCCGTGGGTGTCTTCTGTTTCATCAGGGATGTCCAGGACTCCTGGCCTTCGTCTGCCTCCTGACTGTCCTCACTCGTCTCAGGCTTCCTGTTGAGTTGCTCCTCCGTCTAGCCCTTCCTGTAGAGTGTTCTCCTCTTCTCTTGTAAATTCCCTCTCTGTATTTTTTTCCCACTTCTCTTTTGGGGCGTTACCTTATTTTTAAATCTCTTCTCCGATGGGCTATCAATGTCCGAAGACTCCCGAGGCAGGCGTCCCCCTCCTCAGGGCCGAGGATGTGTAACAAAAAGTTTGACTAGTCCAGGAAGGATCTGCCTGGTTAATTTGATTCTGGTCCCTCGTCCTAACCTATTTTCTGCTTCGATTCTTAAAGGTTAGTCAATCTAATTTTCTCAGGGGGCTCTGGTAATATGACAAACTTAATACAGATGTTTCCATATCCGAGGATGCTAAAAGCTTCCCCGAAGGATACCCTGATCAGGGGCAGATGACGAAACACCTTAATAAACGACATATTGTTGAAATCATGGCTAATTCCTCGATACATAGCAGAACATTGTCTGTTTTTATTATTTTTTTATCATTAATTTTGTATAGTTCTTACCTCTAAAATATTATATTTTATTTTCTATTATTATCAATCAACTATTATCTACAATAATTTATTGTTATATTTCCAGTTTATTTATTACTTAATATTTTTTTATATCTATATTTCTCCGAATTAAGGTTGTTATCTCGTTTTTTTTTTTTTTAGCCCTGTTGGAGACCTGAAATACAGGTCCCAACGTCGACAAAAATAAATAAGTTTTGTTTATTTGATAACAGTATATCACTTCTGGCATAGTGATTTCTCAGGACTTGATTTATCTATTTATGGGTTCTTTTCTACTTGATTTTATCTTATTTTTTATTTCATTTAATCAAAAAGTTTTTGTTGAAGGAGTTGCTCATGGGGATAGCTTCCTCTATATATTGTCAATGAAAGGAATGAACACACAAGAGACCGAAGCAGACCAGCAGGTATCGAAACAACTAATCGACCAATGGATCTCCTTTGCAGCAAACGGGTAATATAGTTTGTCTTTTAATAAAATATACAAAGAATATTATTCGAAGATTCTCAAGTTTATTAAATATCAGTAAATAACTAACTATCCAATGGCAATTCTGCCATCATCGGGACGGAAAGGGATGAGATCCACCAGATAGAGCACAATAGTGCTGATTTATATTTATACAGAAGTACCGTATTTGAGGCGAAATTGTGCCAAATGGGGTGAGAATAGGCCAACAGGAAATTCAGCATATAAGTACTCACTTGTTGCTTCTTTATAATTATTAGATGAAAGCAATACGAAGCCAATTAGATACTTGGGAGGTAAATGTAAAAAAAAAAAAAGGTATATACCATAATAATAGTTTACAAATATATCAAAGTAGTAATTCCATAAATCGACAAAAAATATCTGGGCTCGATATTTGATCATAGGTGAAAAATCGATACTCATATCGATTTTAGAATCTGACGTTTGCAATATGCCACAAATCCAAGGCTTGTACAAATGTTTGTTAAGCGCAGGAAGCAACAAATATTGTGTCCACTGTTTTGTTCGCATGTTTTGTTCTTTCGATTTTTTTAAGCCATTATATTTCATTTACTCTATTTTCATTATAGAAAGGAAAAAAATAAGGATAGGTGAAATCAAAGGAAACTTAAATATCAGCGCTGTAGGTTGGTAGATGATAAAAATTCATAGTAGTGGTACTACAAAACCTATCACTTTTAAATTTAATTACCTAGATCTATAATGTTTTCATAAATACATATCTATGCTATGTTAAATCAAAAATTAACTACTAAAATTAATTAACAAGACTTGAAACAATGTATTTACACCGAATTTTTTGGGAATTCTTTAATCAATTAAACACAGAAATCATAAATATTCATCTATTGGCAATTCTGGAACAATGCAAACATAAAACAAACTTGTGGATGTAGCACAAGTACCCTTTGATTTGTGCCAGAAAACTCAACGGGTCGCAAATTCAGGCCAACTTGTACTAGCCAATCCATCTATACGCTTGTCCAAGCGCGAATTTTCCATTGTTAGTCAAACTTGAGAGGTACCTTATACTTATATCTATATTGCAATCGATATTGGAATTTATTCCACTGTATATAGTTACCGAATCCAATATCGATATTGGAAAAGATATTACAAATATTTAAGTCATTTGACTGATTTATAAATGTCTTATATGAATTAGAAATGTTACATTTTAAAACAGGAATATTTTAAATTTTCCGCCACTGAAACTGCACTTTTTTTTTTTTTTAAATATCAGTCCCAGAGTCAAACTTTAATGAAGATATCTATATTTTAGGAAAAATATAGATCGATATTTTTTTAAGATCCAAACTAGATACAAACATGTGCAAGTTCTGAAAATTTCATATAAATCTGATAAACGGGTCAATCAATTATACTACAGCAGAAATTTAACTACATACACAGAAATAAAGTTGTTTCTTGATGTTTTAAATCTAAAATGCTAGTGAATATTATTAGACATTTTCTGCATTAAAAAAGCTTCCCTAACTTCCGAATAAAAATTTGACAGTATTGGAAGAATATAAAAAAAAAAAAAAAGGGCTTAATTCTATTAAATGCTAGTACATAATGAACTATTCAATAGTAATTCAGGAATCACAAGGAAGGAAAGGGATAAGATCGACCAGACAGAGCACATCTCACATCAACAGTATATAATGACTTATGTTTCTACAGAAGTACAGTAAATTAAGGTTAGATTATGCCAAATGGGGTGAGAATAGGCCAACAGTGAATTTAAGGAATACTGTATTAGCACAAATATAGATTATCTCTGTACTTTGGAAGTAATTCATAGGAACAAAAATATAGGGAGTAAAAATTAAACCACTTAGTCAATATTTTTATTTTCATTTAAATGTTGACAAATAAAATAAAATATCTCATCTTTTATGTCGAATTTGCTTAATCATACTTGAAAAACTTCATTGTCAGTTGTAACAATTTGTTCTTTATTATCTTACATTTCTTCTTCTTGTCTAGAAACTTCATCTTGTTTTCAATATATTCCTTCATCTTTAGTCTTTTCCTTTTCTTCTTAAGAG
The DNA here is from genome assembly GCF_000696795.3 of Halyomorpha halys. Classification (NCBI taxonomy): domain Eukaryota; kingdom Metazoa; phylum Arthropoda; class Insecta; order Hemiptera; family Pentatomidae; genus Halyomorpha; species Halyomorpha halys. Next base: position 552,759 of record NW_027109188.1, on the reverse strand, counting down.
GTTGAAATATCATTTTTACAAGAATTTGTTTCTTGTTCCTTTACTATTATCTTAACATTACATCTGTTTACATAACTGACTAATTCATCACCTCTAGTCTGTATTTATATACATGGGTATTATAATACTTTTCTGAAATATCGCAATACAGTGTGTTATACAAAGTAATATAATAAAATTCTGGTATTTTTAAGATTTATTAAGGATTACATATCATATTTTAAGATATTTCAAAGGATTTGTTTTTAAATATTCTGCTAATAGCTTTACAAATTTAATTTTAAAAACTGCTTACATAACAAAATATGTTTACAGAACTCTAGATGCCCAGAAAGTGAACCAAAACCTCCCGAAGATCACCTTCACAGACTACCAGGGTCCAGACCAACTCGTTCCAATGATGGTTGAGGAGCTGGCAGAGGAGAAGTTTTGGGACTCTTTGAACTTGAAAGAAAATATAGAATCAATAGTGCCGGCGCACCAAGAATTGTAAATTGCTTATATAAATATTTTTTAATTTATTTTTATCGAAACAGAATTTTGTAAAGTTCAATTTAAACTTCAAGATAGAAAAATAACAAGATTGCCAAAAACAATTATGTATACCATGTAGTTTGAAACATTTAATTAATAAATAAATTATTTTTCATTTTGTTCATTAAATTAGATTTTTGAATGAGGCTCCTTATATAAAAAATAACTAACTAGATTAAATAAGAACATCCACTAATTCATACTAATAATAATAAAAGCCTAGTAAACTCAAAGGTTCGATGCCGATACTACCAATCTGCATATACATCTACCCAACTATGTACTATATATCTACCCAACTATATACTATACATCTACCCAACTATATACTATATATCTACCCAACTATATACTATACGTTTACCCAACTATATACTATACATCTACCCAATGACCCCCGTGCAAACCCGAATGTACCATATCAGTCTTGAAGCAATTCATAGACCTATGATTTGTTTTGTGTGTCTTATGTTGTTAGTTCTCACTACATTAAGAACGTTTTATTTTATCTAACCATAACTAATAAAACAGTAAGAACAGTAAAACATTTTATTTGTGCCCACCACCCTACGCTTACAACAGGTTAAATTTAGTTAAAATTTGTAGCGAGACAGTAAAAACAGTTCGGTAGAGTTTGTCTGTGTTCAAATACTTCGTGAAGTAGAAACAGTTAAAGTTCGTTAGTAGTTTAATAGTAAAATCGTAAAATGGATCTCAACAGGTTTAATGTAATAAATCAGATCGAGCCGCTGACAAGACCTGAGAACTTCCAAATGTGAAAATTCAAGATAACCATCTTCTTAAAAGCCTAATGGTTGTTTGAGATTATTTCTAAAGATTTTGAACAGTGAATCAGAGAGCATTAACTCATATTTTGACTTATACTACAGCAAGTTAAATGTATTCTAAAATATGCGACATCTATGAGAGAGATGTTTATCCGCAAAAGTTGGAACTTTTGCAAGAATTAATTGATTTTAAATTTAAGACTGGGATTTGAAACGACAAGAAACTGCTCGTAGATTCCGATTGCTACAACACTTACTTGACAAACGATCTAAACTTCCCATTCACTACAAAAAATTAGTATACACTACAATAATCAGACCAATTTGGACATATGGAATTGAGTTCTGGGGCTCCACCAAACCATCAAATTCTTCCCGCATCCAATCGTTAAAATCCAAAATCCTACGTAAAATCCTTGATGCTCCTTATTACGTCACAAATAAACTTATTCAAAAAGACCTTAACATCCCATTCGTTGCAGATTTGACCCAAAACAGATATGCGTCTTTCTATTCCAAACTCCTTAACTATCCTAACCCATTAATTCTTAATCTTTCATCCTTAACAATCCCTGATAATCCTTCGAGGCGTCTGAAAAGAAGATGGCCACGGCACCGTCTAGTTTAAATTAATGTTTGAAGTACCACCAATGGGTGGTTCCTTCCCAAGATTTTCAAGTGTATATGAAACATACTACATATTTACCTGTTGTATTATTTTGTACAGTTGTAAATTACAATAAATAAATAATAAAAAAAATAAAATAAAAAAAAGACTGGGATAGACATGGCCAGTCACATAAGCTCTATCGGAAATTTGGCATTTAAATTAAAACCATTGGGAAATGATTTACCGTTTTCTTGAATCTCGATCAACTCTATTTGCAAGTGTATTGAAGCATTTTGTACATTACTTTATGTTGGAGCAGCAAATAAATTGAAACAGTCTTCCATGTTTTTGAAATCGCTGAATCTGTTCCAAAATCCTGCAGGAGTAACTTGAGTTCTTCAGCATATTGAGCAAAAGTAATATTTCCATAAGAAGAGACTGTGGTGAAATGATAACTGTAACCAAACTGCCTCTGTACCTCCCACAAGCGGATTTTGTTCTGAAACGCTTTTCAATGGCTGTACAAATCATTTACTCACTGTCCTTGTTTTAGACGTTTCTAATTTAAGCAATTCAAACAGCCTGTATGGTTGACCAGAAATGCTAAGTCACATATCCATTTTGGGTCACTCAATTCAGATAGTGGTTTATCTTTTATTTGCATAAAATTTGCTGTCTCATTTCTAACCTCGTTAAACCGTTTCAGCATTTTCTTATTATACATTTTCATATTTTCAAAGAGTGTACTCACTATTTGCCAACAATAAACAGGATAGGACTAACCCCAAATTTATCTGAAACTCTCGCAGATGAGGAAGCTAAAATTACACGAGTATTTGAATTTTTAAAAGCACATCGCCTTCTTTATAAATTATAACTCCTCTTCGATTTTTATGTTTTTTATTTATTTTATTTTTTTTTTTAAATTATTTTTCTATTTTTTATTTTATTTTTTTACTTTTATCATCCCATAGGCGTTGATGACCAGAGGGTTTTACGCCTTTAAGCAGCAATAAACAAACAACGAACAAACAAACGTTTCAGCATTTTCCCTTTGCTTAGCCATCTGATTTGACAATAATATGTTACGTCGCCATATTCGGCTTATTTCATCCAAAAACGCCTTGAACTGACGATGGTTAAGCCCTCGGGATCGAATAAAATTGATGTTTTTTACTACCACATTCATAACATCCTGGAGTCGAATGGACTTAGAACACAAGTTTTGTTGGTGGATTATACAATGAAGGACTATCAAATCATCTTTTTACACATTGATTTCAGTTGCTTTTTCATTAAAAATTCCGATGAACCCTTCACATAAGCCGGCCACAGAAGGTGCACCATCTGTGCATACACCAACTAATTTTGACCATGGCAAGTCAAAACTTGAGAATACTTTTTGAACTTCATTAAAAATGTCCTCTCCTGTAGTAGGTTCCTTTTATCGGCTGTAAAGCAATCAATTCCTCAATAGCAGTGAACTCTTCATTAACACTATAAATAATAATACAGCCAGTTGAGCTGTTTCGGACGAATCGGTGCTCTCGCCTAATGCTATGGAAAATTATTCAAAACCAGCCATACGGTCAGTCAATGTTGATTTTATATCATTCGTCATCATTTCTATACGTCGGAAAACAGTTCGTCTTGACATACTAATTTTTCCAAATTCATTTTTCTTTTCAGGAAACAAAACACTGCGAACTTCTAACATACACTCTTTGATAAATTCTCCTTCGGCAAATAGTTTTAATGACTTCGCCAATTTTGAGCTAACTATAAAACTAGCTTTCACAACATTATCATGTTGAGTTCTTTGTTTATGAAACATTTGCTGCTGTTTTTTGCTATAAATTTGCTATATATCTGGATTTAGTGTTTTCTTATTTGTCCTGTCAGTGAGTGCAGAATATGATGCTTATTTGAGAATTAAAGAATTCTATTGAATTCTTTCATCAATGAAATGGATTCATTACACAACAAACAAATAGGCTTACCATTGTGCAAGGTAAAAAAGAATTCTTCAGTCCATTTTTCTTGAAACTGACGATCTTCTGCATCTACTTTTTGTTTCTTTCTATCAGACATCATTTTCGTTTACTTTTCGTTCGATAGACCTAATAACAAAATATATTTACTAAGCACTCAAGATGCAGACAAAGTCACAAAGCAAATTTACACCACTAGCAGTTCGCTAGAATATCGCTTGTCGAAGTTATATCCTCGGTAGCTCAAATAGAACTGAACTAAAGTTGGGGCCATCCACCCGCTTATAAAGACAAAATGAAGGAATGATCTAGAATCGTCTAGTGTAGGACAATTGAGATGCAACAATCTTTTGTTGCGCCGCCAGTGATTAACTCTTTGATGATCGCTGCCACTCAGCTTACTCGCTAACTTGATTCTCTGAGTATGAATAAGTAGTGTAATATTTTTCTAAATTCGGTTTTTCAAAATGTCTCATGGGCTGGATCAAATCTTACAGCGGCCGAGGATTGCCCACATATGGTTTAATGTTTATTACCATTTAAGGGATTCGGTCGTTACTGAGCCCCACAACCTTACAGGCCCATCTTATTTGCCGCAATGCTATAACCTGAATTATATTATAATTATATTTATTAGTGTTGTGAAAATAATAATTACAAAAAAAAAAAAAAAAATATTAGAAGAGAATTTAAAGATTCACAAAACCAAGTAAAGGGAGTCTCTAAAATACCATAGCATGAAATAGCTTACATTGTGCTATAATAAAGGCAGAAATCACATCATCATATATACGCTGCTATCTATTGTTGCGTAGAATCCATTCTAAGTACAAAACTCTGAAAAAAATTAAGTTTGAACTAAGTACCATTGCTATTGAACTTGAGATTTTTAAAATCGTGTACATATGTAGCATATATCACAAGGAAACGTAGTTATCGGGTGCGGCAGCGTCCAGGATTAGATTTCGGAATTAATTAACAGTTCATCAAATGAATTAACCGACATATGGAAGTAGTTGACAATTTTTTTTGTAATATTTCCTAATGTTATTATAAAATCGAAAACTGGTGTTACGGCGGACAGGGGTTCAAAAGGAACCTTTACTAGCTCAACCGGAAAAGAAAAGAAATGGTCGAATTTTGTTATTTTTGTATTTTTAAATAAGTAAACATAATAAAAAGGAACACAAAATATACAACTAGAAAAAAAATTAAGCTTAAAACTATTACAAAACTAAATTAATTAAACAAAAGAGATAAAAAAGTCTTATTTCACCGGTGATTAGTGGGGCCCCGGTTGTGGTTGTTCTGAGAGGATATTGTGGTGGAAGTAGATCGACAAAAGGACGTACGTCCGCCCGCCTTGTCCACTTAGAGGATGAGTCGAAGAAGTCCGCCC
>NW_027109188.1:523673-545782 GCF_000696795.3 Halyomorpha halys | reverse complement strand
GAAGGATACCCTGACCAGGTATAGGGGCAGATGACGAAACACCTTAATAATACCCCGGATTGTCAATACATAGCAATATGTCTCCTGTACTTTTTTAACTGTATATTTTACGTATTTTTCAAAATTATTATTCTTAACATTGTTACTTATTTTTTTATTTTTATCATTGTTTAATCAGGTTTATTTTATATTAATATTATTTTATGTCTTCCTTCCTTTTATTTATATGTAATTTCTTATCACTTTAGTTTTACTACCTTATTGTTGTAATGTTCTTAGTTTTTTTTTTGTATCTTTTTAGTCCTGATAAAACCCTGCAAAGTGGGGCGAAACGTTGGACCTTAAATAGTTATAAACTATTTGCTCTTTTTTTGACCACAACCCTGATCTTCTTCTTATATTTTTTATTTTATTTTCAGGATTGCTTGTGATCTGAACAAACTATAAATTAAAAATATATACATATAAATGTATAATGTTAAGATCTTTCTCCTTTTACTGTAGCAGCAGTAAATTTTATGGAGACTTTGTAGTAGTGAGTAGGGCTGCACTTACTTGTTTAAGGTCAAAAGTGCTGGAGCACACTTGAGGTTTGTTATTGCATTATTCACACAATAATTTAGAATTTATTAAAATGTTTGCATAGTGTATTAGTTTCTATGGGTATAAAGTTATCATGATAACGATAATTGATGCATCTATGAAATGTTTTTACATGATTACTGCTACATTCCGATGGATCAAAGCATGATTTTATAAAGCTTGAGTCTATTGGAAAAATAATTTTTAAATCAGACTGATATTTCCTGAAATTAGCACATTAAAAAAAATCTTCAACTTTATATATTATTATATATTTCAACTTTCTTTATTGTCTATACATTTACAATATATTTATGTATTTTGTTTTACTTTTATTTCCTCCCTGAAAGAACATTCACAATAATTATTCTTCTTCTATCTTAATTCCATAATTAACTATTTCTGTATCATGTTTATTAAAGTAATTATGTTAATTAATGCATAAAGAGGACACCTGCCAAGAATTAAGATGGACCTTACCTTTCTGAGTAATCTGGAAGCAAGTCATAAGAAATTTGGGTTAAGGAAACCCATAGTTTAAGCGGAAAATCATAAATATGAAATGTTTACTTTACCCTGACCAAGCCAATTTGTATAAGAAATTAATTACTGTGTTTTATTTCTAATTCCAAACCATTACCATCTAGATTCCTTCAACGATCAGCAATAGGTTGTTTCCAACATGAGTTTAAACTGTAGACAATCCAGAATTAAGAAATATTAATTTTTCAACATATCCAGTCCTAATATTCACATGAAACAGTTTTTTTTTTTATAATTCTTCATGGTTATTTGCTGATGCCTTCAGAGAATCCCAGAAAGCCTCTTCCCCGATACCGTCGACAATCACTTTTTTTAAATATCTTGGCCCCTCAATATCCGTATAAACAAGCTGAGGTAGATGACTGCTCACTGATTCAAAATCGCTTCCTAATGACCTACAATATATATTAAAGGATTATAAATGCAAATTTATTATCGAAAAATTAAAAACTTTTTAAAATCTTATTGTTAAATATATTCACTAACCCATTGGCGGCAAAAGAAGCCCAAATGTCTACCATAGTTATAGCAACCTGGGTATCGGACTCGGATGAAAATCTTCCAGTTAATGCTGAACCCGCTATATAAATAACATCATCACAATGTATAATACCTATGGATGAAAACAGAAATATAAATAAGGGCACAATTATACCTGTAATTAAAACAATATATCACTTGAAATAATGGAATAAAATAAAATAATGAAATAATCTTGAAACAATATATAACTGTAGCTAAAATTTTTAATATATAGGGAGATGGTCAGGGTTGCGGTCAAAGGAGAAATAAAAATAGTTTACAACTATTTATTTTCCAACGTTTCGCCCCACTCTTCATACTTTTTTTTTTTTTTTTTTTTTTTTTTTTTTTTTTTTTTTTTTTTTTTTTTTTTTTTTTTTTTTTTTTTTTTTTGTTTCCCGTATTGTTTTTTGTTTTATATACATCTCCTGTACTTTTTTAGCTTTATATTTTACGTATTTTTGTATGAAACTATTGCTCATGCCTTTGTTACTTTTTTTTATTCTTTTCATTATATCTTCGTATTTTTATTTCTATCATTTTATCTTAACATAGTTTCATTTTGTATCTTTTTAGCCCTGATGAAGCCCTGCAAAGTGGGGCGAAACGTTGGAAAATAAATAGTTGTAAACTATTTTTATTTCTCCTTTGACCGCAACCCTGACCATCTCCCTATATATCAATTTTTACGGTCAACTATACATACATATATAAAATTTTTAATGTTTGGTTATTTATGTGTTGTAGCTAAAATTGTACACAGGCTTCAACAGACAGATATTTTTTCTATTGTCCATGTGTTCTTAATTGTATGAATAAATCAATTTTTTGTATTTTTTTTTTTTTTTTATAAATAAACAGTTCATTCATTGTTGAACTTATGTAGGATTGTACGAAGATAATCTGGGTGACAGTCAATAAAGGTACATAGAATTTATATACTTTGTATTCTATATGGTATAAGTATAGAATTACTAATGTAACAATTCTATTACTCATTTCTGTACTTGTTATTTATTAGTATTCTATTTATTTATATTTACATTTTTTTTTTAGCTTACTATGTTCCTCTTTTATTCCCATCATTATGCCCAGCAAAGTGGGACGATACCATGGTTACCAATAAATAATTTATTTCTTACTATTTTGTAACTTTCTTGACCACCCACAGACTATCTTCCAACAATATATTGTAATATCCTATTTTTTTTTTTTTTTTTATGTTATTTTTTATATATAAATGGTTTTTAGTATGTTTTATTTTATGTATCGTTTCAGTATTGTTTATTTGTTGTATTGAACCAAAAAGCAAGCAAACCAATTTTCATCAGTAAGATATGGGGTCACAAAAGACATCCTTCAGAGCTTCAAGATGGCGCCGTTTCGAAGTTGGTAGATTTGCTGCCACGTTGAGCAGATTCAAATATTTTCAATTTTATTTATCTTCCTATCATGATTGTAATTACAGTAGACTTAAGAAAAATAGAAGTCGATAATAAGTGTTAAAGAATAATATTCATAAAGAAAATCATAAGTAAAAGCTCAAAACTGTTGTGCTGGAATCAATGTTTGCATCGAACATCTAGTCAGGGGACTCTTTGTTTGGAGCACTGGTTATTTGAATGGCAGGTGAATTGGATCCGGGAAACTAGGATGTCTCCAGGAAGAGGTGGTGTGGACGACTGTTTGTCCACAGTGAGTGGTAGATATCTAAAGAAAAAGAAGACATCAAGAATCATTCAAGAAGAATAAGTGACTCTTTGTTTGGATCGCTGAGAGATTGGATGTGTGCTAAAAAGAGAAGAGGACCAATACTTGGTTTACAGACAGTGGTTGTTTTTGAGATAGAAGACATTGAGAACCATCATTCATCAAAGAAGGTTATATAATTGGTTAGAGTTGCACAACATATAACTGGTTAGAGTTGCACAGCATATAATTGGTTAGTGTTGCACAACATAAAATTTGATTCTATTTGTAAAAATAGCCATTAATTTATTTAAGTGTCTTTGTTCTAATTGTCTGGAAAATCTGTCCTGAGATTATGAGTCAATAATGTTATAAAATTTAAAATAAAATTCTCATATCTATTTAATATTAAAGCTTTTCATTTGAACCTTAGAGAATAAATAAAAATGAGAATAAATAAAAATTAATAAATTCCCTTACATTTATTTAAAATAAATTAAGAATATTACAATATTAAATTATGCGACACTAATAACAAAACCTATTAGCTACATATGTTTTACACTGTAGTTAGGAGACTTTAGACTTAAGATCGAGATTTCCTAATGTCAAAAGTTTTGCACATTGTTTTATTTTTTCAGGCAATATTTGTGAAATACATATATATTTTGGAATTTTAATGATTTAAATTAATTTATATAATATTTAAACAATATCAAGGTTGTAATCAGACCAAACACTAAAAGCACCTAATAGATGACATGTAGCTTATGCATCATATGCAACTACAGGATTATTTTAAGTTTAGTTCTAATAAATCAATTGTAAAAGTTTTTGTTTTTGTTTTTTTTTCAGCCAAGACTCCCATTGGAGTCCTATACTGCCTAACCATGGTTGGGGGTCAAAGTTCTTCGTTTTGTGGGACTGCTGCTCAATGAAAAAAGTCAACGTCCCAGGCCGGATTCGAACCGGCACCGCCAATAGGCATTATATTGGTAAGACTGTGTCTTAACCACTGAGCTATGGGCGGCCCAATTGTAAAAGTTGATGAAAATCAAATTAAATTCATACATAATAAATAAGCAATATTAAGAAACAACATATTTCTGATGCATCTATTTACTAGAACATATATTGAAGATGTTAAGATACTTCGTACTTACCCAGGTTCTCATCAGAGAATGTCTTAGAGTGAGAGAGTTGACCCCTATAAGAGAACTGATACACGTAGACGGGAGAACTGTAGAGGGACGCATGCAGTTTAGCAGCCTTTCCGATCCCCAACAAGAATGCTGAATCTCCATACATCTGCAAAAGGATTATCATTACATTTACAATTGTAAATCAATATATAGTTATAACTTTGTTATAATTTAATGACTATGCTCTTTTTCCTCGGTCCCAATCTTAATTGGTGGTTATCCTATGAAAGTGTATACATTATAATGACATAATTTTAATTATAATCTAATGTTATAACGTTTTGAATGAAGTTTTTCATTAAAAACTAATATTATTTTTATTTATAACGTTCTGTTTTGGAAATATGAGATATGTGAACTTGAAGTTTTGAAAAAAGTACTGGAAGGAAACAGTAAAGTGATAAGGTAATGTAATTTACAGCCTTTTCCTGTAGGACTCTCTCTGTCTGTCTGTGTCCTCTCCTTTGCAGTGGAACCCTATTGGTTCAGCCAACGTTATCCTTATATGTCCGTACTATCTTAGGCGGCATGCCCTGATCCTTTCATTTATAGATTATATAATTTAAAAAAAATAATAATGTTGATATAAGAAAAGATAAGTAAGCTTTGATACAGAAGTATTCAACATCTACTGTTTTATATAAATACATATATAATATGTAAAAGAAAATAACAGCTGGTGTTAATTATCCTTCCTTCTTCCTATTACATGTAAATACAAGAGGTGCCTGTGCCTTTATTATCATGTCCTTAATTGAAAAATAAATTATATTGAGTTATGTTTTGTATTGAGTTATTTAAGCTATGTTATTTTAGATCAAAATATTTTGTTAGGTGCATAGAATTGATCTGATACAAAGGTACACCTCTCGTCCTCAGAAAATTCTAGTCTCTATGACTTATGGGGTTACTCAAATCAACAATGCAGTTGTATATGGTTAGTATATACATATAACCATGATAATAATTAAGATATAATATTGAGATATAAGTTAAGATGTGTGTTTTTAAATATGTTATTGCTTTACTCACCTTAAGAAGATTAAAACCTCCCTGAGTGCTGTTATCAATTTTGTAATGTTCTTTTATTTTCTTACTTATTTCTGAAGACTTTTCTGGTGGAACTGAATAACCAAATGATGCAAGAAACGACACTGCCTGATCCCAGGTTTCTGGTTTACCAAGAAATCCTGCAAGATAGATGAAAAAAAATAATAGAAATTATTCTTGTTAGGCCTGGATTTTTTTTCCTTTTAAACAATACCAATAAATTGCTAATATAAAAAACAGTAAAATGGTTGTTGGTGGTTTGTCTACCTAGTCATAAAAACCCAATGTTACTAAATTGTATATGTTATTTTTATATTTCTAAAATTTGTTTACTTTATAGTAAAAATAATTAAGGCTTAGTGAACCTGAGGGTTCAAAATTGGTACAGCCAATCGCTGCCTCCATAAACCTATCCAGCGACACCCATCCAAACCAAGATTTATCAGATCATCAGTCTTGATGCAATCCTTCCCCCTATACTTCAGTCTACCCCTAGGACATTTGGGACATAAATACCCGACATACTAACACCCTTTGGTTCAGTGTTTGTAAATGATTTAGGGATCCGTTTGTTACCAATGCCCTACAACTTTACATGTCCATCTTATTCACTGCAATGCTATAACCTTAATTATATTTACTGGGTGCAGTTGCCTCAATTCAGCATTGTGTAATCTTATGAATTCTCTGGTTAACCCATCCTTTATTGATCCGAATATTTTACTTGATACATTATTTAAAAAAACCTTATGGTGCTGTTTTTACCTTAGTGTAAGAGGCCACGTTTCGCATCCGCAAAGAAATGATAATAATTTTTTAAATTATAACTTTTAAGTTTCTCGAAGGAAGGTGTGAGCTAAGAAATTTTTGAAATAGAAAAATAACAAGAATTTCCCACCTTAATTTTATTAATTCCCTCTGACCTTTATTTTCTTATCAATTTATTAATGTAAATATTTTATAACATGAGGAGGGAATGAGATTCCTCAATAGTTATTAAAATTCTTCCTCGGCTTCTTTTGTGAATTGGAATAAGTAAATATTTCATCAATAGAGATAGATAAGAAAAAATGTTTTTAATATTGCAATGAGAAATATTACTATATTATTCCTATTATTATAGTATATTAAATATGTTTCAGTTTTCAAGACAATTAGTTCTACATACTGCCAAAAAAATATACATACTTGCTCCAAAGAGCAACCCCTCATCTGGAACATACGTTAAAAGTAATGGAACGTCAGAAGCACCTTTTTCCAGCAAAATGTCTTCTGGCTCTTTTGAAATAAAAGCATTAGGACCAGGAGGTTCGACAACTGGTGAAAAAGGAATCGACGATGCTTTCGTGAACTGAAAAAATTTTATAAATAATATTTTATAAAGTTTGACATTTAGCACATAAACAGTAAAAAAGGTGTAATGAAAATGTTTGGTATAATGTTGGCTACTGCAGTGTTACTACATTGAACTGATCCTTTGGGCATAGAAACTCAACAATGCATTTGGAGCAATATTCCGATTCCCTAGTTTGTAAATTATATCATATTCATGATATAAGATGGAAAACAATGAATATTGGAAAATCTTCTATACTATAGTCTCAATACATGAAAATGAGTAAGTATCCAGGAGAGTGAAATGGCTTATAGTTTCGGAGTAACCGATCATCATTCCCTTTTTATGATTGCTGCTCTGCAGTAGTTACATATATTGGTATTTACATATGTTATTGGTAGTTACATATATAATGGTAGTTACATAAATTATCTAATATATGATGGTAAAGTGAGCCAAGAAGCCAAGGAGGCTGTGGAAGTGAGAGTGGAAAGATAAAGAACCTGAAGAGCAGGAAAAGAACTGTTAGCTCAACATTGGAAGAAGACGGAAGGTTCTCAAGACAGTTCCAGTTATTCACTTGAAGGTGAAGCCCAGCTTTGGAGAGACAATTACAGTGAGTCCACTTATTATGTTTTATATTTATGATTAGAGAAATGGTGTTGCTATGGATTAGTGTTAGTTCTCGTGCAAGATATAAAAGAAAGTGAAAAACAAAATCTATTGAAAAGATAGCTAAGGAAGATTTTACTTAATTTAGTACATATATAACACATAATACATATAATCTACATATATAACACGGATTATTCCTGATAATAATAACATGCAATAACACCCTCAATAAATATAAGAAAACCATAGTATTTCAATCTTGTATGTATAATTTATATCTGATTTTTATTTTTATGTAAATAAATGTTTGCCTAAGAATTCCAACTCTTACATTTATTATTGTATATAACAAGTGATTTTACTTTGCAAGTTGATTGGCTGAGTCCATTTATGCCTTCTTGCAGCATACAGTCCGTTTCAGCTTGAATGAATTCAAGATCTTCAGATTATGAAGAAGAGTGTTGGCTTGATTTAGTGACAACTAGCATTCATCCTGCTGATAGAACATGGATACTATAGCTAGAGTAGTGAAGGAAGAGCTACAAATCTCCAGTGGTTCCTTGGTTTTCAACGGAATTTTTGTACATCATGGCCCAAAATTATATCAAAACATAGTTTTTCATTAGAAAGTTATGTTGGTATAAGTCTAGTTGTTTATTTGGATATTTACAGAACAACTACCAATAATCATGGAAGTGAAAGAAGTATAAGCCATGAAAACTTTTTACTGCCAAACTAAATGCAACATAACAATAATTACAGACTTGTTAAAAAGCTTAGATAGACGGAGCATCTGAAAATTTTCTGCATCTATTTCGATCTAAACAATCTATAAAATCTGAGTGTATATTGATATGGGTTTCAAGTCATGTAGGAATTGCAGGAAATGAACTGGCCGATTGAGCTGCAAGAGAAGCACTCGTGCTCCTGGTATGGGGTAAAGCAATTTTAACTCCATCAGAAGTGAGCAAACCCCTAAAAAAGGAAATCAAAGATGATGGCGATTTTTGTGGAATGAAAGCGGAAAGAGTAAACTAAAAATTATCATAAGGATGTCAAGTCTTGGGGTACCTCCAGCCATAAATGCCATAGAGAGGTCACACGAGACTCACTCACTCCTATCTTATCTCAAAAGAAACGCCTACAAAATGATATTGTTACAAAAATTTGACGATTAGGCACATGTTATAGGAATGCCCATATTTCACATCCCACCTCAATAGCTTAGGATTAAATCAAGATATTTTAAAAACTCTTAAAGACTATGATAAAACAATAAAATTAGTATTTCAGTTTTTAAAATCAAAAGGTTTAAGGGCTCACATATAACATAAAAAAAAAAATAAATAAATAAATTTAAGCAAAATTAAATAATAAATAAAGACATTGATGACCAGTGATGTTTTATGCCTTTAAACAAAAAAAATAAAACAAACTTTTGCTTCTTGTAGGACAAAATTTAGCTTTTGTTTCAGAACCACATTGTAATTCATGGAGCTGAGAGAACTTCCACTATCAATCAAACCATCGCAGAGTTTTCCATTCACTTTACAAATTTAACTGCCTTTCTCAAACAGGAGGAAGAAGCTATGGATAAAACAGTTGCAATGAGAGCAGTGGAGGTAGAAGTACATTTTTCCCTTTATGACCTGCACTTAGATTTGCAAACCTTCTTTAAATAGCCAGTTTTGTCAATATTCTTGCAAGCAATTTCTCTAGCTGGACAGAAAGTGGATTGAGGTACCACCACAAAAAATGCATTTCTCCTAAGATTGGCTTAAAAATTAATGCTGATGAAGAAGATTGCTGGAGCTAGGACAGTAATACTAGAGGATCATGAATAGATATCAAGGTTTAAGTCAGGAGAAGGAAAATCATAGGTTTGAAAATTTTATGCGCTATTTCAAGTAACAAATTGAATGCATCATCTAATAAAAGAATATTATTCTCCGAACGTCTCTAGCGTATTGCTATGTATTGGTCTTTTGACAATCCTGGGTATTATTAAGGTGTTTCGTCATCTGCCCCTATACCTGGTCAGGGTATCCTTCTGCAAAGCTTTTAGCGTCCCCGGATATGAAAACATCTGTATTAAGTTTGTCACATTACCAGAGGCCCCTAAGAAAATTAGATTGGCTAACCTTTAAGTGTCAAAACACAAAATAGGCTGTGACGAGGGACCAGAATCAAATTTCAGGTGCAGGCCCTTCCTGGACATGTCAAACTTTTTTTACACAGGAGGAGGAGGGGGACGCCTGCCTCGGGAGTCTTCGGACATCGATGACCAATGAGAGAAGAGATTTCAAAATAAGGTAACGCCCTAAAAAGGGAAGTGGGAGAATAATACGGAGGAAATCTAGAAGAGCCAGACAGACACGCTCAACAGGAAGGCTTAGACGGGGAAGGACCACAGTCAGGAGGCAGACTTAGAGGATGCACTTCGATCAGATGAAGTCGTGAGAAGGGCCACGAGACCTGGACATCCCTTATGAAACAGAAGACACCTACGGCACTACATCCCACGGCATCAGCAGCTATAAGTATAAATTAACTAATAAGTAATCATGTAATAATCTATATTTTATGGCAACCTTTATCTGAATCATTTGAATCATAATAACAAATTGTAAATAAATACTTAGGTTCTTTATGTAGTTTATATACTATTATATATCCCAATATACCACTCTTTATTATCCTATATAATTAATGGTAACAACATTTTATAAATATAAAGGTATTTAATCTGTAAACTGGTAAACACACAAACAGCCTTTGTAAAGGAATCCAATTATAATAATAGTTTTTTAGGACTCAATTTATAATCAATTAATTAACTTATTTTCGGATAATTTCCTTCAGCGATTATCCTCGCATCCCGATATATAATCTGCCACTAGTACATAGCAGTATGGTAGACAAAGTCAGTCCACTAATAAAGGCATCCCCCACACAGTCTTTATCTTGGCTGTGACTGCAGAAAATTCATAGTTGTTGATTAATTGATTAAGAGCTTGCAAGTAAGCATCAACGATTTTGTAGGAACGTTGTTTGCGAGTGGATGGAGAACGCTCAGTATAAATAACATTTTCTAGTTTGACATAAAGATTTTCTAGAGTAGGCTTGGCCACATCAAAAGTAGAATACTCACTAAAGTAAGGCAATCCTTGGCTAATGTATGTAATTCTTGTTTGTATTTGTTATTGTTTAAAGGCGTAAAACCTTTTGGTCATCAACTTATGGATTGTTAAAATAAAGCTAAACACACCCACATACACTCACTCATGCATACTTGTACATGATTCCAATATAAATAGAAAAAAATAATAACATACAAATAAAATATTAAAATTGAAGATAAGTTATAATTTAGAAAGGAAGCGATGAGCTTTTAAAAATTTAAACACCAATGTAACCTTCACTTCCTCCTCTGTGAGAGCTTCAGATAAATTTGGCGTCAGTCCTATTCTGTTTATTGTTGGTAACTTGTGAGGGCATTCTTCAAAAATATGTTTATATGAGAACGGACTGACAATATTAACACATTAGAGGTGGCAGTTTTCTGACGAGGTGAGAATGTGTGAGGACAGTAATGCCTATTTATGGTAACGGTTTCCTTTAAATTTAACTATTAATCAAGAACATTGAAGAAGATAAAGAGTACTATTATCATACTAAAAGTAACTGAAACTATATACATTTTTATAAAAACTCAATTGATGATTTAGGTTAAATTTAAAACTATATTTACCCAAAAATATTTAGTAAGAGCAACAATGTGATCAGCAGGTCTTTTCTGAAGACATTTTACCATCACTTTGGTGTCATTTGTAGGGCAGCCAAGTTGGTCTGCGAGTACAACTGCTTTTTCCTTTGAAGTCCTAGATATTACCCATGGGCTTAACGACACTCCACTCATACATATAGCACCTTTGAAAAGACCTTGAAAACAAAATTTTTGAAAAATATTTAAGTCATTTCTTTAAATGTAAGTCAACCAAAAGTACATATATAGCAAATACAAAATGAAAAAGAAACCTGCTAAACAAAGGTTATAAAAAAAACAAATACTAATTAATAGTCTTCAGGGAGTTGAAAGGATTTGAGTTTACATGAATGGAATTGATAAGGGGTGTCTGATCAGTCTTCTGATGGGTGTTAAGGAAGCTCAGCCACACTTGTCATTAGGCCGCAATAGTATTCAGTCTAGTCCAATATTTCCCTCCACGTATGACAGAATATTGTAGATAATTATAAATGATGCTAAGGGGATTTGAGCAAGAAAATATGATCGAGGAGAAAATGGTTGGGGGTGCGGTCAATGATAAACACAAATAAGTTGGATTAACCTATTTTATTGTGCCAACGTTTCGGCTAGAGTTTCTATCCTTCTTCAGGGCTAAAAACAGAACAAGATAATAACCACAGTAAGTATAGAAAAATAAAAAAAGAAAGTATAAACAGAATAATTTTACACATAAAATGAATAATTTTACAAAATAGAATTAATAAAATGAAGTGATGAGAGGAGCGGGAAATAAAATTTATACATAGGTAATTGAAAAAGTAGGTAAAATAACATAATTAAGGAAATGAAATAAAAATGAAGTTATATAATGCAAAGAAGTATGAACATATTAGTTATTAATAATTTAAAAATTGAAATATGAAAAGAAAATGAAAATTGAGAGGAAGAAAATATATGTAACAATAATAGTTGGGTAAGAGGGGTAAATAGTAAAATAGTAAATAAGGGGTAAGAGTAAAATAAAGAAAGGGGAAAGAAAACAAAAAAAGAATAAAAACGAATCTGTTAGCTGGAAAATCAAACGCCTATTTCCAGCTAACAGGTTCGTTTTTATTCTTCTTTTGTTTTCTTTCCCCTTTCTTTATTTTACTCTTACCCCTTATTTACTATTTTACTATTTACCCCTCTTACCCAACTATTATTGTTACATATATTTTCTTCCTCTCAATTTTCATTTTCTTTTCATATTTCAATTTTTAAATTATTAATAACTAATATGTTCATACTTCTTTGCATTATATAACTTCATTTTTATTTCATTTCCTTAATTATGTTATTTTACCTACTTTTTCAATTACCTATGTATAAATTTTATTTAGATGGTTGGAGAAGATAGCAAAGTATAACAATAATACTTTGCTATCTTCTCCAACCATCTTCTCCTCGTTCGTCATCCACGGTCAACTATCTCTCATAATTAAGAAAATATGATGTTATACATTATAAGAAAAGTTGACTATAGATGGAAAAAAGGGATTTAGGTGAGATTTGAAATTGGGGTAAGAGGTTTTGAAGAATGAGAAAGATAAATTTGACTGAATGGATTAGAAACAACTAGAGAAGAGGGAGTAACAACATAACAGTGAATAAGGGAATAATTGATGATAAAGGATGTCAAAGTACAAGAAGGAATGTCTTGTATGTTAGAATAAATCGGAATATTAGAAGAAATGAACTCAGGTGATGAGGATGAACATGTCTTGACCAGTTGTACATCCTCATCACGCCTCGTCTCCAAAAAGATCTATATCCTGTTAAAGTGAGATGTAAAAATTTATTTTTTATTGTATATATTTTACCCTGTGACAAACTGTGAATATATCAATTGTACTGTTTGTAACGTTCAGTCAGTTAACGTTCAGGCAGGTTGCTGTTAAGCATTGTGTGTGTACTTGTGTTGTTTGTTCTCACTATAGTAAGAACGTTTTATGTTATTTAGCCGCCCCCGCGTTCAACTATCCAATTAAAACCTTTGCCTCTAAACGTAAAAACCAACAAACAAAACCTTCCCTTAACATATCCCAAATACTTAATTCATTACTACACCCTTAATTTTTTATCCAATAGTTTTCAATTTTGTTTTTGTCTTCAGACAACACCTTACATTATTATTATTACTTATATACTGCTCATGTTATAAGTAGCATCTTTGGATGGCATTTAATATCCCAAAGAGATGACTAAGAAATACTTGATAAACCAAATTTTGATCATCCGCTTGACAGATACATTTCTTTTGAAGCAGCTAGTAACAATATACATAATGCATTATATTATTTTAACTCTTTTAAAAATGTATATTGGAATATTATTTCACTTGTGCCTTCCCTGGATATAACAAAAAAATTGTTAAAAAAAACAACAAAAGTTTGTATAAATTTCAAAATTAATCTTAAAAGCAAATTAATAATTTATGATCAATATGAAAATATATTTTTTATACAATGAATGAACTATTATATGAAATTAAAAAAAAAAAACCTTTGCTCAGGGGAGATAGTAAGTGCAAATGACAACTAGCGCCACCTGCTGAAATACCAGCTATAGTCACACTATTCGGATTGCCACCAAATGCTGCAATATTTTCTTGAATCCATTTCAGGGCTAAGACTTGGTCCTTCAATCCATTGTTTCCGGGCACAATTCTGTCTTCGGTCGACAGGAAACCTGGAAATATATGTGATAGATACTTCTATTTTTGAAACTCATAAATTATTTCTTTCATGTAAACATAAAAAAATTCAGTTTTTGTAAATAAAAGCACTTTATCCAATTTGTACCACACAAGAAAGTGAAAAATTCGTTCTTATCAACAAATTTTTTTTTTTTATTGTATTTAAATGAAAATATTTCAAAATATGAAAAATAAAAGCATTATTGTATAAATAAAGAATTTTTATTTCATTATAGCTTAACGGTAATAAGAGGAATGTAGTCTAATTATTCAGCCAAGTTACTTTCTTTCATCATATCTTGATCAATTTTCATGTGAGCTAGCCTATTATTACACTTATCCTTTCCTACATCATGTATTAAATCCTAAAATCATGTATATATTGTAAGAATTTATTTATATTAAAAAATAAAATAAAAAGAATCTTAATCGTTTTTAAACTATTTTCTAATATAAAAGATTAATTTGGGTTCTGATTAAGAACTTTAATACTTAATGGATAATATAATTTTATTATATAAAAAGACTCTTTATCTCAGGGCGTGTAGTTGCTAGGCAATCAGAAAAACAGACACTTATTATAATTACGCTTAATTAAATTAAAATCTATTTTACACATGTATCTATTTTTATGCATACAAAACTAACCAAGTTCACGATCTTCCTTCATTGATCCTTGGTGTCTTCTTTTTTCTTATTGTTCTTGTCTTAGCGTCCAAAATGGCTTCCTTCTTGACAGAAATTGATGAGGACCTCCTCATCCTGAAGACATCCTTTCTCTTCTCTCTCCACACAAACCATGATCCCTCCAAAACTAAAACCTGCCTTGAGGTTACATATAAACATCGATTGTCGCACAACAGTTAGGGATTTTTCCAAATGATTTACTTTCTGAATATTATTCATTAGCACTATTTCTTGATTTCTATTTTTCCTTTAATTTTCTATATTTTCAATTATGAGGGGACGAGTTAAAATAGTTTTTATGATATTTGAATCTGCTCAACGTGGCCTTGATTCAACGCACCGCCATCTTGGTTTTGTTTTGTATCACGAAGTTATTATAAACAATGAAACTTGGTTAGCTTGCTTTTTGGATAAACAAAACAAATGAATATTAAAATGATACATAAAATAAAACATATTAAAAACCCTTTATACATCAAAATATACTATTTACTAAAAAAGAGCATATTACAATATTTTTATCTAGAATTGTATAGCTTGTAATATTTTATTCTGAATCTGGCCCTCTTTGCTTTGTTAAATTGAATATAAGAAATTCTGCTTCTATATTTCATCAAGGACTCATCCAAGGAAATATCTCGGCTTGGCAAGAATACTTCTATGAATCTTATCTTGATTATGTTTAATTTTACATTAGCGATTATCACACTGCGAATGTTCATTATTAGCAAAGTATAATTTTCTTGAAATTGCCATGAACCTATTTGAAGTATGGTGTTTCGATGCTCTTGCCTATACTCCAATAACTCTGCAGTGTAGGTTTTTGCATTGTAGACATCAATATAATATGTAAAAAATAAACTTGCATTTTCTCTTCAGAAATTTTTTAAAAACTTGTGTCCTTTTCACCAAATCGATTAGTTTTAGTTACATGTTCAAGAATTTTCTTTGTCAAAAACGGATTGTAAACATTTTGTCTAGTAAAATTTATTATGTTTTCATTTAAACCACCAACAGATATAAATTTATGCAATTTAGGTTTATCATTTTTTCTTCTCACTCAATATCGCTTTCACTTTGATTACTATCAGAAAAGATGGTAATAAAATGTCTGCATTCTCTAGATATAATTACCTCTTCACTGCTATCGGAAACATATAAAACTATTTGCAATCACCTCTATTCACTGATTGTATGCCCAATATGCATGGTTATAATATGCACTTTGGTGATAAATGCCTAAGTGAAACTATATCTGCTTATGATGGAAATGTGTTAATGAATGTTATTAGGTGATTTTTGAAAGTTTTAAACAAGCAATAATAGTAATTAAATAATAATTCCCCTTAAAATCACAATTATAAGGAGACCTTGGATATAAAAACCAGTATGAAGTATAATTTCAAAAAATTTTTACAGTAGCCATTACCTTACCTAATGGGCCGAGTCTATAATTGAACGTTACTAGAACAAGGTCTTTTTCCAGGAGATAGTCAGCATTGTGAAACGTTGAATGGAGAGCAATAAAACCACCACCGTGAATGAAAGCTATCACATCAAGAAGTTTTTCATTTCCTCCTTCGTTAGGTAACTAAAACATAGAAGCAGATTGTAGAAATAAATATGAAATTCATAAATTAATAGAAATATAGTGTGTTTAACCTACCTTTGGTGTATAAACATTGATATACAAGCAGTCCTCTGAACCTACAACTTCATTTTGATTATCTAATGTTTCAGAAATATTGAATATCTTAATGTTAATTTGAAGGCATCGAGGAGGCTCTTTTGTTGCATTGTAGATACCTATCCAAGGTTTCGTAGGTTCGGGCTCCTAAAAAATAAAATAAAAACTATTTATTAGTTTGCTTTCTATATAGATAGTGCTTTGCAATTGCTAGATTTAGGGATATAGATATATTAATTGAGTATAAATGAAAACATTTAGCTATTTACACATTGGATTAACAAATTGATAAATTGCTTAGTATATTGATTTAATTTATAGCAGTAAATAATATTGTAATAAAAATGTGCATTAAAAAAATATAAATAACTTCAATACCACTGAACCAATCCACACGAAACTTGTGAGTGGTTTAGAGTTCTATGAACTGCAACAAAGAGCACAAACAGGATACAATTAAATAAATTAGTACCGCAGATATAAAATGAAACGTTTGAAAAGATTTTCTTTCTTTGAAACCAATATTTCCCCATTTTAATGGCAATAAATCTAGATGGTGGAAAAAACAGCAAACATTGAGGTTTTTAACAGTTGTATTAACGTAGGAATTGAATAAAAGTCAAAGTTATTGTGAACACCTGGAGACAAAAAAAATTCCTCTGAATAAATTAAGTTCATAAATGTCTAGTCGAATGAAAATGAAATTTAAAGGTTTCAGACGACGCTATAATAAATGAATATGATTTGCTTTTTCATAAAACAATTTTTTTTACCTATTTTACAGAAATCCTTATTATGTTTATTTTCAATTTTCAGTGAATAAAAAATCATTTAATAATCAGTAATTTTTTACTTATTCTTCGGAAAGAGACAAATCAATTGGTATATCAAGAAAATGTATACTTTTTTTTCTACTCTCAGGCTCTTGGACTAGTATGCCTTTGGAGAAAGCAAGATGATATTTAAACATTATTATTAATACATGTGAGGGGCATCCAATAATATTTACCATGTAAGCGTTCTAGTGTCTGTGTATATTGGTGTTGTTATGGGATCATTCCTATTTGATAATTAGACATAGATTTTGTTAAATCTATTCATCACAGTAATGGAAGAAGATATATAATTTTTACTCAATTTGCAAATGTAATTTTATCAGAGAAAGTAGTTTTTATCTCAAGTTATATATTTTCATTTCAATAAAGCTGCCATTAGAATCAGGTTTAAGAAAATGTTTATTTAATAGAAATTTAAAGAGTGTTCTTTGATAGGATTGATAACATCAGTATTTCATTTAGCATAATAAATGACATAACCTAACCTTCAAAAAATGTTATTATAGTCTATTTCAAGTATTTACACAAGATTTTAAAATATATATATATATATTTCTTCTGATTACAGGAAAGCAAATAAGTTGCAGGGTAAAAAGTTATCATTTTCAAAGATTTTTCATAGTTTTAGAATAATTCTTATTTGATAAAATTATAATATTTATTAAGAAATATCCAACTTGGTACAAATTTTTTAAATATTTGATATAAGACAGAAACATTTTAAAAGTTATATAAAAAGAAAATAAACTTCTTCTAAATGCATAAAAATATTTAAAAAATTATATTCCTTTATTTATTTGATGTATTGACTTTTTTTTTGTTTTCTTATTATTCAAAGTGATTAAAATTTTGTCTAAATATTAATCCATATATTAAGTTATAAACTTTTTATGATAATGGTCTCTTTACACATACTGTCTGAAAAAAGGGTAACAATTCAAAATTTATGAAAAAAATAAATTTATTTATAAAATAAATAAATAAATAAAATAAATATATTTATTTTTTAATATCTTTATTGAAATTTACAACAGTATATTATATAATACATTCAGTAAATTTGATCTCAGTTAAAATGGATTGTTACAGGCGTGTAGACAAAACTACCCATTGGTAGCACTCTAAAAAATAAATATAAATTATTTTATTTATCAAAAATAGATTTCCTATAATTTTTTTGAATTAGATTCACTCTCATTGTTTAAACTTGTTGCAGTAATAAAGCTGAAAATCTAAAATTTATGAATTTTAAAAAAGAAAAAAAAATTAAATTTATTGAACCACCCTATAACAACAGATAAGGGAAGCGTACTTCAAATTATATCGTACCATTTCTGTTCAATAATTTACCAGAAGAAATAACGAATATATCAATCACAAAGAAAACTATAACAGAAGTATTATATTGTAATATCCTCTTTTATGAGTAAATAGTTATTTTTTATAAATAAAATAAATATTTCAAAAGTGATATAGGACCGTTGATTGACATCACAAAATATCTAAAAAATGTTGTGAAATATAAAACAGATATAAAAAAGAATTGGCCAGCACTGTGTCGGTTTTATAAAAAGTGTTATAAAAATATCTGTTCTTATTGCCTAGAAAAACATGCCCTGAGATTAAGAGACTACTATATTATATATAATAAAATAAAAATTCTCAAATATATTTAATATTTAATCTTTTTGTTTAACCTTTTTCATCTTCAAAATTATATTTTAGATCTGAGAATTAGTAAAAACTATCAATTTATGTATTAAGATATACTTAGATCCTTATTTTTATCATATTATTATACCATTTTCTTTAATTTTATCCTTTACCTGCTCTTTAGTTTTAATGCTTTTTTCTTTTTTGTATTCTTTATATTAGATATAATGATAGATATTACATATATTATTGTATGTAATATAATATGATATTTATTATATCTTTTATTCCTTTTTATATTTTATATTGTATTCTTATTTTTAACCAAGTTTGCTCCATACCATAATAACTTATTAATTGTAAATTCGTAACATTATTATTCACTTCATAAATTCTTTCAATTATTTTTTATTTTACTTTATTTTCATTTAATATTTTTTATCTGTATAGATGTTGTTTCATTGGACCATATTGGATGTAAATATCTGAATAAATAAATTTTAAAAAATAAATAAAATATTTAATGATATGATCTTCTGAGTTTGTAACATCATCATACATCAAACATGTCGATTCGTTACAATGAATAAGTGTTAGCTGACAAAATTGTTATATTTTTTAGGAGATTGTCAACTTGGTTGAATTATTTTAAAAAATTTGATATCTAATTATAATGGTAACATTTATGAATTTAAATATAAAGAAAATAACTTGTTATAAATGACTTAAAATCTTGAAATATAATATTTCAAATGTAACTATTTTCATTTCAAATGTAACTTTATTTATTTCAATAGTGACCAAACAGGACTTGAATTAATTTATAAAAATAATACTTTATTTCTTTTATTAATTAAAAATAATTATGTTAATTTTAATAATGATTTCATATAATTTCAGCATATCCATACCTTCATAGATTAGATAATCTATATTATGTGATAAATTTAAACTATATATAAAATTATTTTTAAAAACCATTAAAGATGTCTATTAATTTTTAAATGCTAATTAAAATAATTATAGGGATTGATTATAAATATGTTTTTTGATAATTTATAATTAAAATAATTTTAGGGATTGAAACATTATTTCAGAATAAATAATAAATGGTTTAATTACTAATTGAGTCATTTTGGCCACATCCTGACCATTTTCCTTTTTTTAAATATTTTTAATTTTTATATATATTTATATATAATTTTCTTCAATTCTGAGTACTTGCTAGTACTGAATTATACTCAAAGTAATATGAAAAATATATCACTATTAGTTGATATTTAGTTAGCAAAGATCAAAAAAAATAAAATAAAATTTTACTTGAAATTATGAAGTACCAATTTATAGAATCGATTTTCCTAAAAACGGTTCTAACCATTTGATTAAATTCAGTACATCAATATACAATTGATTGTTCTTTAATCTGAGACAGGTTTTATCCTCATTTAAGTATTTTGACAGAGCTGTAGCGATGAATGATTAAAAAATCTTCCTTTGAAGTACGTTTAATTTTATTTATTCGAAATAAATAAATAAATCAGTTAATAATGAAATAAACTCAAACAAATGAACATCCAAGAATAGAATAAATATATATATTTTTTTTTCAGGTTTTTGACAATTGGGCAATTATAATTATTAAAAATTAAAAAAAAAGTATAATGATCCTAATTAAATTAAGTAAAAAATAATCAAGTTTAATTGTATAATTATCAATTATAATAAGATTTTATATTCATTTAAAAGAAATGAGTGTGTTATAGGTGTTTTATTATTTATTAAAAGTGATGAAAACTAAAAAGTTTATAAATAAGTTTTTATTTTAATAAGGGCCAGTGTTCAAGTCGTAGAACTCATATAAACGCAATCCTAATCAAAGACAAAATATTTTTTAATTGTTTCAAACTTTAGTATTTGTCATTGGCTAATTAATTACTAAGATATCCTTTTAATTCCTCCTGACACAGAATAAGACAACACATAATTCTACATATAAAGATTAGAAATGCAGAAAGGAATAAATCATTTTTTTTTAATGCTTAAATCCTCAAAACAATCCAATATAATATTTCAAACAAAGTTAGAACTGAAATTCAAGATAAAATAAATCCCTATGATATAAAGGCTATACAATATTTGACCAAATATATATTTTTCTTTACAGGGAGGTATACTGAAAAATAGACTCAGTTAAATTAAATAAGACAAGTCATAAACCAGTACAGCTTTATAGCCAAAACAATGTAACATTTTTATTATTGTTATCTTCACCTTAAAAAAAATTATAATAAATTGGGATAAATGGATCTTTGTAGTTTTCAATTAAAAAAAAAAAAAGTTAAATTATGACACTTTTTTGGAAGTTATAATAATTACTTTTTTGAATTTCTTATTATAACTTTATATTAGTTTTTTAATAATTAATATAATCATTATGAAAATAATATTGTAAGATATGTTAAAATCATCGATAAAAGGAAAAAATTGACAATATATGAGCCTTACTGGAAATTAAAAATAAGATAAAAAGCCTAAACAAATAATTACTTATACTTATAACTAATAATTGCAGGAGTAGTGTTTATGAAAATCTTGATAATAGAACTGGTATATAGAAAAAATTGTTCAAAAATGGCGATTGGAAATGTTGCGAAAATGTGGCAAATATCTAAATATGTATAAAATAAAATGGTTACAAATAAAATGTAAAATAAAATATCATTACATAGTTTAACTTTTAACAATGTTGTCCTATTTTTTTCCTCAATTTGATATTTAATAATTAACAATGAATCCACTAATAAAAAAATTGATAACCATAATAAAATAAAAATTTGTATTAATAGTCATAGTATGTAATTATAACTAATTAATTGATTTTTTTTTTTACCTTTGAAAATAGAATAAGTCCAAGCTATTATTTTTTTATTTGGTGCTTGGAATAACTTAAAAATATTTTATAACTATTTATAATGTAATTATGAGAGATAGTTGACCGTGGCTGATAAATGAGGAGAAGATGGTTGGGGGTGCGGTCAATGAAAAACACAAATAAGTATGATTAACTTATTTTAATGTGCCGACGTTTCGGCTAGAGTTTCTACTACTCTTCTTCAGGGCTAAAAACAAAACAAGATAATAACCACAGTAAGTATAGAAAAATAAAAAAATATAAAATTTTTTTTTATTTTACTATACTTACTGTGGTTGTTATCTTGTTTTGTT
>NW_027109188.1:511945-523623 GCF_000696795.3 Halyomorpha halys | reverse complement strand
TAAAATTTTTTTTTATTTTACTATACTTACTGTGGTTGTTATCTTGTTTTGTTTTTAGCCCTGAAGAAGGCTAGAAACTCTAGCCGAAACATCGGCACATTAAAATAAGTTAATCATACTTATTTGTGTTTTTCATTGACCGCACCCCCAACCATCTTCTCCTTATTTATAATGTAGTTAAAAAACTATTAATAATTGTTCCAAAATAATAATCAACTTATTAGGTAAGTTTATGGTTTTATAAAATATTTTAAATAAATTTGGATTTTGGTCTCTTTGCATCTTAAAATCTGATATTACCCTTTCCCCGAGCACTCATGGGAGGGACAGAGGGGGCAGCTGCTGCCCTTAGTAATGAACAAAAAATTATTAATTTAATAAAAATTAATTAATCTTCACAAGTCAATAATTGTAATAACTAATAAAATATTGCTATAATAATTATATATAAATTTCCTAAAATTTTGGTTTCATTTGCCTTTTTCATGGTGAAATGTCACCTGAACGACCATGGTTCCCCCCTATCCCCCCCAGTTTTGATTCTGGGTATGCCCTTGTTAGCACTTATAAGTAAGCACTGAAAATTAAAAATAGCTAGTTCCTCAGAAGATAATATAAAAAAACATAAAAAAGTTAAGCCTTAATCCAACCATAATTTATGACGATCCCTAACTCTGTGATTGCTCAGATAGTTTTCCTCCACAGTAAAAAAAAATCTAATCTTTAATTTATTTCATCGAAATAAATTTTTATTTTAGAATAAAATATAAACAACATAAAAAAAAAATCTCACCCTAAATCTTTTTTTGCCTTGCGGTGGCCTGGCATAAGGGATTCCTTCAAAGCTGGAGTATGGTTTATTACCAATGTAAGATCTCTTGTAAAGGCCTCTTACAACCCCTTGTCGAATGCTCACTTCAGGCTGGTTGGATGTCCACACCAGTGGTAATATGAACAATAAAAGAGGAAAACAGAAACCTATGTAGTGGGACATTTTTGGCAAGAGTTTACGGAGGAACTGAAGTAATTTTGACAGCAGGCACTCAACAAATTTTGATAAAAGACAAATAGCTTATCAGTTTCGAGATATCTCGGTATTTCACTACAAAAGGAAATATTATCAAACGATAAAATTATATCTAACTCGTCCTTCGATACTTATATAAATATAAACATTGATCAGAGATATGTAAGTCCTGAACGAACCAGTCCAAAGGAACTATTCAGTTGAAGACAGAGCAGTTGCGGCACCAGCGCTTCCATCCGTTTTTATAAATTTCCCTTTTATTGGACGTGATTTTCCCTCCGAGTCTAAATATCCCTAAATTTTTCCCTTTCCCTAAATTTTTCCCTTGTTTTATCATTACGTAAATTTATTAATTAATATGGAAATAGATTTATTTTTAATTATACAAGATAATTTTGTTTTATATAAAAATGTGTATATATTTGTGCGATTTATTTTACGTGAACGGGCGACAATTATAAACATCGCTATAATATTGAGCCTGGTTTGTTTATGTTGTAGAACCCTACAAATACTATTATCAGTACATTGTATACATCTGGCCAACCCACACTTTTCTTTTTTAGGCAGAAATATTTTTTATTATATAATCTTTACACTTGGAGACTGGTAATTATTGTATAAATAAATAAATTTTATCCAATTATAGTTTAAAAATAATTTATATTTGTTTTTAAGTCCGACATTTCGGCCAATTCGGCCATTCTCAAGGACAATCTATCACAAACAGCTTTTATTATACATGAATATTATTATGAATTTAATAATAAAATAAATAGGATATTTAACCATAATAAAGTTGAAATAAATAAATGAAATGCCTGACCTGAGTGTAGGGAATGTTACAAATATTGTTGTTATGAATTATAATAGTGTAAATTAACTGTGATTAAAAGTTTTAATTTTTAATTTAATATGAAGAATTGACAAAATAGGTAACTATACAAAAGCTATGGACTGCTTATTAATAAAATTATATGATTCCCTAATGTTTTAATATCTCATAGGGTGAATGTGGACTGAAATTAATGGCCTGGGCGGAAAAGCATAAGGTTTTTTAAAATTGATATGGTTCTAAAATTGTATTAAAATATGATTTATTAATAATATTTTTATTTGTTTAAAATCATATGTATAATAAAAGCTGTTTGTGATAGATTGTTCTAGAGGATGGCCGCATTGGTCGTGACGTCGGACTTAAAATGAATTATAAATTGTTTTGAGACTAAAATTGGATAAAATTTATTTCTTTAAACAATTCATATATTAATTTTTTCTCAATATATCCTTAATCATTATGTTGTTTTTCTTTACTTTAATTTATTTTGTCCATTTCATTTTTTCTCAAGTTTATTATTTTTTTTTTAATCAACATTTCCTACCTACAAATAATAATCTCCAGCACTATATATTACCTGGTAGGAAGGGAGTTTTTTTATTGATGCTCTCAATATAGGTAACATCCGTAAAATAATTTTAAACAATGTTAAACTAGACAAAATTATGTTAAACTAGACAAAATGTTAAACAATTTTAATAGTAAAAGCATAACACCAATCGTTCTCTGCATACATTCGTTCAGTAAACCCAAATCTATTAAATCAGTCTTGACCCAATACTCCCACCTACGTTTCGGTCTATAACGCGGACATTTACTATTCAGTTCAGTTTATATTAGCATTTTAAGGACTCGCAATCTATAGAGGAAGTCTCATTTCCTTTACTTCTATCAGAGCCTAGAAGCCTGTATCTTTGTGACGCATACCTACCACAGTCTGCTATGTAATGTAAGGCAGTCTCTGGGGCTTGTCTGCATAAGCAGCAGGTTTCATCATGGACTTCTCCACATATCTTGAGATGTCTTTTAAATCTGCAGTGACCTGTCAGGACTCCTATGATTCTAAGGCTTGTTTACACTCTCTTACCGACTGCTAGGCTTGAAGGGCAGACAATCTGAAAAAATAGTGATACCAGGTCCTTTCACAGCCAGTGACTTCAGGGCCTAGTTTCACTATAAAAAGGAATAAAACAAAGATAGACCTAATGTAAGGATACATAAATATCAGCGTAGAAATACATTCTATCCTGCGAATTCAACCGTCGTTCTTAGATTTTTATCATAAAGTTGTTAATTTAATTACCTGGAAATATAATGTCTGTAGAAATATATATTTGTTATATTTAAAACAAAAAACTACTAGAATTAATTAACAAGATTTAGAATGTATTTAAGATGAATCGATTTCAAAATATGCAATCTTAGACTAGAGTTAATTATTGAATTCAAAGGTTGGAGGAATTCATTAGTTGAAACATGGAGATAAAATTATATATTTTGAAATTCTATCGATTCGATGTAAATAAATTGTTTTTAAATATTGTTAATCAACTTTAGCAGTTTATTGTTTATTTAACGAATATATGTTTATGAAGGTATTATAAGTCTAGTTAATTAAAATAAAAAAGTTTCTGATAAAAATTTTAAAAGGAAGGTTGAATTTATAGGTTAGGTAGTACTATTTATATGAATTTTTGTCATCTACAACCTACATTGTTGATATTTACGTTTCCTTTTCATTTAGCTTATCTTTATTTTGTTCCTCTATACAGTGAAAATAGATTAAATCGAATGTTAGAGATGAAAAAAAATTAAAAGAAAAACCAGCATGTAGATACCGACATCTGTTACTTCCTTTGTTTATCAAACATTTGTATAAGTCTTGGGTTTGTGGCAAGCGGTAAAGGTGAAGATCCAGCATTAGAAGGGAAGTATGAAACCCTTTCTACCTTTCTGCGTGACGATGTCCCTATTTAAATATACTTACAGATTAATATTTTATAGAGTCAACCGAGGTACTATTTTTGTGCGCAACGCACCACCTCACTGCTTCCGCACTCTGCATGCCAGAAATGGCGAGGAAGGAACAAAAAAGGTATTATTTTTAAGTTTTTAAGATATAATAAAAAAGAAAGTTCGCAACAGTAGTCTCTAATAAAAACCTTTATTTATATTGCCACATTTTCGCCCATTTAAGCGTCATGATGAATAAATGTTCTTATGATTGTGAGAGATAGTTGACCGTGGATGATGAATGAGGAGAAGATGGTTGGGGGTGCGGTCAATAAAAAACACAAATAAGTTCGATTAACTTATTTTAATGTGCCAACGTTTCGTCTAGAGTTTCTACTACTCTTCTTCAGGGCTAAAAACAGAACAAGATAACATCCACAGTAAGTATAGAAAAATAAAAAAATAGAAAGGAAGTATAAACAGAATAATTTTGCACATAAAATGAATAATTTTACAAAATAGAATCAATAAAATGAAGTGATGAGAGAAGCGGGAAATAAAATGTATACATAGGTAATTGAAAAAGTGGGTAAAATAACATAATTAAGAGAATGAAATAAAAATGAAGTTATATAATGCAAAGAAGTATGAACATTTTAGTTTAGTCCAAACTCAGAATTAAAAAAGCCGTTACAACAATGACTAAGTGTTTTTTTTATAAAGAAACCGTTAAGAGAGGGTAAAAATAAAAAATAAAAAGTAGAAAAATTTTAAAAGAAGAAAGCGTGTGAGAGGGTGATGACAAATGGTGATAGGAAGAGTTCGGCTAGAGTTTCTACTTCTCTTCTTCAGGGCTAAAAACAGAACAAGATAACAACCAAAGTAAGTATAGAAAAATAAAAAAATAGAAAGGAAGTATAAACAGAATAATTTTGCACATAAAATGAATAATTTTACAAAATAGAATTAATAAAATGAAGTGATGAGAGAAGCGGGAAATAAAATGTATACATAGGTAATTGAAAAAGTGGGTAAAATAACATAATTAAGAGAATGAAATAAAAATGAAGTTATATAATGCAAAGAAGTATGAACATATTAGTTATTATTAATTTAAAATTTAAATATGAAAATTGAGAGGAAGAAAATATATGTAACAATAATAGATGATAAAGAGGCAAATTATAAGTATAGTGAACAAAATTTATAACTCGGGTAAGGAAAATGGATAAAAGTGGAGAAAATAAGGGGTAAGAGTAAAATAAAGAAAGGGGAATGAAACCAAAAAAAGAATAAAAACGAACCTCTTCGCTGGAAGATCTAACGCCTAATGGATACTGCGCTAATGACGGCCAAACTCAGAATTAAAAAAGCCGTTACAACAATGACTAAGTGTTTTTTTTATAAAGAAAACGTTACGAGAGGGTGAAAATAAAAAATAAAAAGTAGAAAAATTTTAGAAGAAGAAAGCGTGTGTGAGAGGGTGATGACAAATGGTGATAGGAAGAGTTAAAAATATATACGAACCAACGAATTACCGAATAACGAAGTACCGGAAGATGACAGTCTTAAATGTTCTTATGAATTCTGAATGAACGAAGAGTTAGAAATTAAACTTGTTCGTATAAATTATGCTAAATTCAAATAACTTATTATTGATGATCCATCTAAAAAAAAAAAAAAAGGCTGAAATTCATAATTTATGAGGAAGAAAAAAGACTAAAATCGTGCAATGAATAATGAAGTTTATTTTCGGTACTTGTGAACAAAACAAGCTCCAGCGTTCAGAAATTCAAAATTCCTACTTACAATAGTATTACTACTACTTTAATTTGAACACAGTAGTCGGCTTTCGCTCGCTACGCTCGCTCAAAAGGCATACAAAATCCCAACTGTCTCTTTTCAGTGGAAAATACCTTTACTAACTCGTAACCTTCTATCAAGAGAGGTTTGAAGTCTCTAGAACTTATTTTTAAGTTCTAGTACCTTAAAACTTTAACGTTAGAGTCAAGCTGTGTATGTATTAACGGCAACAAAATCTTTTTTTAAAATGCACATGTAAGAAATAAAATTTAATGGCAATCTATATTAACAACCAGTTTTCTCGTCTTCTTCAAAACATACCATAATCCTTTATAACGTATACAGGCGGATCTAAATCAGACCAATAATCAACATCTTCCTTTGTAAATAATGATTCAACGTACAAGATTAAATTCTACAAACTGTGAACATATAACAATAGATACAGATTCGCTAATTTCATTACAAGGTTACTTGTACTTGCATACAATATTTTCGAAAAACTTCCTTCAATCCGAAATTCTCGGTAATATGAAAATCCCCTTAGAGCAATAGTTGGGAATACCGAGATTACGTTGTACATAATGTTTTGTACACGGTGTGGCAGGGAGGCGGAAGATCGGCCTTAAACTTGCTAAACTTTTTAAAAGAGCCTTCATTTAAAATTTTATTCACCCGTCCTATTTTTACAAGTATATATAAAACCATTGATAGAATTTTTAGGTCCATGAATATTTATAATTTTAACAATCGCATATACTGGGTCTTGACCATGAACTTGGGCTTATCTCATTCACAGCTTATATCTTCATCAAAACAAGCTCGAATATCTCATTCATGAATTAGTTATTATTAGAGACCGGATTGTAGTGTAGAAGAAAAGCGAAAGATGCGCAGTAAACAAACAAATAAATAAATGTGCAAAGTCGTGCAGTAAAAACTCAAAATAAGAAAAACTTTATTAAAAAAAATTAGAGAGAAAAACTTTATAAAAAAAAGTTGTGTTACCTAACTTTATCGTGTTGCTAAATACAAAGCTTACTTAAAACTAGACAGATTTTTTTTTAAATCCAATAAAACACTGCTATAGTCAAGTAAACTTATAATATATAACACAAATATATAATTTTTTGTTTTAATACAAATTTTTTTTTCACATTTTCTCTCTTGACCCAATACATCTTTCCTCATTCCCCATCCCCCTCTTCAACAAATATAGAATAATTTTTTTTTTTTTTTAATAATTTATTTATTGATATTTACAACTGTATACATATTTACACATCAAGTAAATTTGCTGTAAGTGATATTATGACATAATAAAAACATGTGGAGAATCTACCCATTGATAGAACTCCAAAAACATTTCAAAAGGAGAAGATCTCGAGGCCATCTTCTTTTCAGACGTCTAGGAGGATTATTAGGTAGTGAAGGAGAAGCCAGGCTAGAAACGAGTTGGTTTGGGTGGTTGGGAAGTTTATTATGGAAGGATTGGTATTTGGTTCTGGCCAAATTGGCAACATAGGGGACATTGAGGTCCTGATGGACGATTTGATTTGTGACAAAGTAAGGAGCATTAAGGATTTTACGAAGGATTTTGGACTGTAAGGATTGGATTCGAGAGGAATTAGATGGTTTAGTGGAGCCCCATAGCTCAACTCCGTATGTCCAAACAGGCCTTATAATAGTCATGTAGATCAGTCTTTTGTAATGGATTGGAAGTTTGGACCATTCGCCTAGTAAATGTTGTAATAGTCGGAATCGATGAGCAGTTTCCCGTCTTTTCAGTCTTGTATGAGGATTCCATGTCAGTCATTTGTCCAGATTTAGTCCTAAGTAACGGATCTGTTCAACAGGAATGAGTGGGGTATTATTAAAAGATACTGTAGGGCAAGACGAAGGTTTACGACAAAGGGTAAATGTGATTTGGTGGGATTTACTGGAATTTATTTTAATCCTCCAGTTTTGGCACCATTCTTCGAGGGCGGTGATGTGGGATTGGGATACAAGGAAGGATCATTATTCACTGACAATAGGCATGTGTCATCGGCATACGTGGTGAGAATAATGTTAGGATGGGTTGGGATGTCAACTGTAAAAACTGTATAAAGGATACTACCCTGAGGTACACCAGCAGACTGAGAAAACAGGGATGAATAAGGGCTGTTGTGATTTACTTGAAATAACCTGTCTGAGAGATAAGAATGGATAATGAGATAATATGTAGGGGGTAGGAATTTACGGATCATAACATTAAAGCAGTCCTGGGTGCCAGACTTGATCAAAAGCCAGAATAAAATTAAAATATAAATAATAAACAATTTAAATAAATAACAGTGCATACACTAAAAATCGTATTTTCACAAGTACTATTTAAGCCTGAGAGGTTATAGCATTGCTCATGTTGGGAAATAAACCTATATTTTGCTAGTATTTGATCTGTTTTGGTTATGCTTTTATCTACCTTTCATTAAATATTTGATGTCTTTATTGCTGATTGTTTATGTTACTCCCTCTTTTACCTCTCCACCTATATTTAATTCAATTTTGCTATGGCCTTGCAAGGTAAGACTGAGCATTTCTCTCACCAGTACACTCATAACATGACATTTTTTTCTCACTTGAGCATTTAGCTCCCAAGGGCACTTCTTGTGTTTGTTATTTTAAATCATATGCCGAGGAAAGAAAATCTAAAATCTTTTACAAAATCTAAATTATTCAGCTGGGAGCTACAAAAGAAAGAGCCACAATTTACAATTTCAAATTGCAAATTTTTAATTTTAATATCTGGAAACACCTGTCTGTTTTCATCAAATTAACTTTTCTGAATGCTGTCTAAATTTATGCAAAAATACATAAAAAAAACTAAACTACTCTCATTAAAAACCTAAAATTTTATCCATAATTGAAGAGCTATGAGAAAGCTAATTGTATTTAATGATTTTAATTCCTATTATCAAAACTGAAATTAAATGTTTCAATTTCTAAAAACTACCTCAATTTTATGTTTCACAAAAAATATGCAAGAAACATTGTCCTAAATTGAAACAGTGGCATATAATGGTCGTCAAATGTTGAAAGGAAAATTTCGCAGGACCCTTACTTAGTTATTTCAATTTAAAATACTAAATATACAGTAATTCTAAAGATAATTTTGGCAAGAAGAATCACATTTGTCATGCATTGTAAAGGTTACAAATAAAAAAAAGTCATGAGATGAAATGATTCAAATTTTGACAAGATATTATTTATTGTAAAATTTTACCAGTCATTAGAAGCGGGCCATTTCTCCTGATCCCCACTACGCTATGCCACTGTAAATACTAGAGTATTTAAAAATATTCTTCAAGCAAAATTCCCTTTTAAATTTCCCCTAAAATGTCATATTATTCTTCTGCTTAAATTTTCAGTTGTGTATAAGTAATAAATAGTTGTTAATAACAAAATTATGAATAAAGAAAATTAAAGAAATAAATCAAAATAAAATAGTCACGACTGTAGAACAGTAAAAAACTAAAAAAAAAACTAATAAATAAATTAAATAGCAATGCATAAATTCAAATAAATGAACAAATAAGCCAATTTTATTTTTTCAAACTAATTATATTATTTTTAATAACTAAAACTATAATCAAGAAAAATTGATAACAAATTTAAAATGTGATTTGAATTTCCCAAAAACTTTTCTAGTAAAAAAGGAGTTTGTTTTATGATTTGTGTTAGTTATTTTGGCAAAGATGATTTATGTGTTTAAATAATTTAAATCTAATTAATTACTAATCAATAAAGAAAAATTATGAAAAATAATTTCTAAATTAAATGATGAAGTTGAACAAGAAATGGAATTGTATAATTACGTACATACTCATTTGGGAACAAACACTGTCATTTATAACCATGATAAACAGTTTTAAAATCTAGAAGGATTTGATGTTTGGTTAAATGGTTAAAAATTTGACATCTTAAAGATAAGAGTCATTTTATGCATTTCTTTACATATTTACTTAGTTTTACAATATGATAAGACACAAAATAAATTTAATTTTTTGTTCCTTTCTCAGATATTGTTTTGAAGGTTGAAGCAGTGTGTGAGATAGTGCGTTCTAGTTAGGCATAGATAGTTGGGCGAACAGTATGCAACTGCACATTGCATTCTCTTATACTTTGGTATTGTACCAAACCGTGGTACTGGCCAGTCAGCCCGAGGTACTTCTGCAGCAAGGTACTCTCAAGGGTTTCTGGGCCAAGAGTGTTGGAGGACATTCCTATGCAGCTTTTCTAGGAATACCTTATGCGAAACCTCCTGTAGGCAAACATAGGTTCAAGGTAGGTACCACATTGTCAAATGTTTTATTTATAGAAATATCATTATTTAAAGAACAAAACTATTAAAAGCAAATCCTAATTAATAGTATTGATTTGATAGTTCACCTTAAATTTATTAATTCATTATTTATTATGGGTTATATCAGATTTCATAAAAAAATAAGATTAATAAAAATACAAAACATAAATCTGAGATAGCAGAAAATTATTTTGCAATCCATAATTATAAGTAACATAATTTATTTATTAAAAATAGGACAAAAGTCTTAGTATAGTAACAGAATAAATGCTGAATACAACAAATAACTAATAAAATGATATAGAGAAAACAAAATTAGCACCTGCATAAATTAAATAACTAACATAGCTTAAAATGAAAAATAAATTTAAAGGATAAAACTTAGAACATAAATGAAAGTAATTTAAAACATGTTAAACTTAATAACTCAATTAAAATTTAATACTCAATAAC
Organism: Halyomorpha halys; assembly: GCF_000696795.3. NCBI lineage: Eukaryota > Metazoa > Arthropoda > Insecta > Hemiptera > Pentatomidae > Halyomorpha > Halyomorpha halys. Next base: position 513,204 of record NW_027109188.1, on the reverse strand, counting down.
TCAAAAAATATAATTATTAAATCTGTACCAATCCACAAAGGGCCAGGGGGTGCATTACTATGCAAGAAATTATTGTTAATAGACCAACAGTTATGCAAGGAGTTGATTTGGACAGAATCATGCTTGATTGCCAGATTTTTACCCAATTAAGGGCACCCATTTAAAGAGGCTGAGTAGACCCCGGAGGCCTCCTAAACGCAAAGTGATACACTTTTAACTGCAACAGCCAGATTGGAACCCGGGTCCTTTGAGTTAGTAGCACAGTGCCTTGCCATTGAGCTACCCACTCTCAAAAAATATAAATATAAACATAAACTATCAATTTAAAATTTTCAAGAACAAAAACTGAATTAAACAGTAATTAAAAATCAACTTATAATTTATTTGTTGTTTAAAAGCTTGTAATGAAACTAAAACTTATGACAAGCAACAGCATTAGCTTTCCTTCGAATTCTATTAATAAGGGAATATTTAGTATAAATATTTCGAACAAAGGGAATACCTCACATTATGAATAGGAAAACTAAAATTAATTTGTTCCAAAGTTCGGGGCAGTTAATTTAAAAACTTCAATAAGTTTTACAGAAATACCAGGTCTCTGTTTGCTCTGCGAGTTTTAAAAGATTCCAGATTCACTTGTTTCAACTAAACCAGATAATAAACGTCGAAAGTGTGATTTAATTTACAGTTACAAAATCTTCAAAATAGTGAGTGGTATATATTAAGATAAAATAAATCTTTAGTAAACTTAAAGATACGTTACAATCTTTTTTCAAAAGATACAATTTTATTTGGTTAAAAAAAAATAATAATAAAATGAAGTAAAAATATTTTTTTATAAAATCTACTGAAATAATTACATGAATTCCAAAACATGTTTCACAGGGTTCAGGAATAAATTTTTCAACAGTCTATGAAATTTAAAATTATCTCGAAGTTTGATAAAATAATTTTAATACTTAAAAAAACAAAAAAAAAAAAATATAATAAAAGCAAACCAGAACAAAAATTGTTCTGAAGATAGTCAGGGATGTGGTCAGCAAAAATACACAAATAAACTAAACTTATTTATTTGTGCTCCTCACACAAGACTGAAAAGACAGGAAACTGCACGCAGATTCCGACTACTACAGCACTTACTAGACAAACGGTCTAAACTTCCAACTCATTACAAAAGACTGACCTACGTGACAATAATAAGGCCCATCTGGATATACGGAGTTGAGCTTTGGGGCTCCACTAAACCTTCGAATTCCTCT
>NW_027109188.1:506625-510679 GCF_000696795.3 Halyomorpha halys | reverse complement strand
AAACGTCGGCATAAATAAATAATTTTTGTTTATTGCTGACCGTACCCCTGACCATCTTCTGCTCATACAAAAGAGTATAATAAAAAAATAATAAAAATATTTCAATATATTAAAAATGAAAGAAAAAGGTTCTAGTTTTCACTGAGTTGATATATTCGTTTTTAATTTTTCCTTTCACTTACCTATATAAGGAATATATAGTAAGGAAACCATTTTGCAAAATGGTCTGTATGTGTATGGAAAGCCTACCTCAAAAGAAATTGCATACTTAAGGCGGGTATGTAGATACCTGAAATGTAATGGTACAAGAGCCGGGAAGAAAACATACGGAGTTATCTCACCCCAATTTTTGATTACTTTAATGAAAACTAGGTTTAATTACTAGTCAAAATTGATGAGTCTGCCAAGTATAGGTATGGGGATTAAAAAATGGAATGGATTTTATCCAAAATGACTCAAACAATTTGGTATAAACTCAGTAAATAATCATAAACTTATTTGGCTTTTAATATCAAATATGTTTTATCGTCATTGAAATAGTCTGATAGTGTCTAAATGAGGATTAAAAAAAAAATCTTCTTTGAAAGTAGTATGGGTCTTTTGAAGATTTCCACCGACCATCGTAAAAAAAAAAAAAAAAAAAACAGAAAATTTTACGAGACTTGATAATTTGAATACAGGGAACTTCTAAACGCGCAAAACTGGAATTCGAAATTTTACACGATCGCAATATCTCTTACTCAATATTCCATATGCTGGTAAGTGAAATTAGAAACTGGAGTTAATTATGGAAATATGATATATATTTCAAATTCAGAAGGCTGGCATTGTTCACAAGTGACTCTGGAATTCTGTGCTACAAAACCACTCTTTCTATTATAGATCTATCCCAAAACATTTCACACCTTTCTACCAACCTTACCTACCGAAAGTTTAAACTTCATTTGATTAAAGTAATCAATCCCCTCAGGTGGTAAATAAAATTTCCTACAAGTGACTGACTAGATTGAAGTGGAGTATTTCTGGTATGTAATGGTTTAAAATTGTCCAACTGCACGTCGATTTCGATGTTTTAAGCCGATGTTTTCTAAACATCGATGTTTTTAAGCCGATGTTTTCTAAACAACGATGTTTTGTCCCAATTTTTCATTTTTTTTTTTCCAAATGTAACTAAATGAAAACTATCAAAAATATGGTCGAATAAAAAAGTACCTCCAACCTTCAAGCTATCGACATGATAGAGATAAATTACGACTAGAAAAACATCGATGTTTTAAAATATCTTTGCTCAATATTAAAATATCATTGCATACAAATCTTTGCCAAAAAACATCGAAGTTTTTGAACAACCATTTCAGTAACTCAAGGTCTGTTTCAACGACGACATATAGTCCGGCCAGTCGGAAGTGGTTTTTGCAAAAAAAATGCAACATTGATAAAAAAAACATCGATGTTTTGAAATATCAATGTTCAATATCAAAATAATGTTGCTTACGATACATTACCCAGAATACATCGATGTTTTTGAACAACTATTTCAGAAACATAAGGTCTGTTCCAACGATCCCGCATTCTACGGCCTGTCAGAGGTGTTTTTTTAAACAAAGAATCCGAGATGGACTACAAAAAACATCGATGTTTTTAGTAGTCGATGTCGGATTTTTTTTATTTCAAAAAGCACTTCTTACAAGCCGTAGGACGCGGGATCGTTGGACCAGACCTCATGTTTTTGAAAAAGTTGTTCAAAAACATCGACGTATTTTGAATAAGGTATTGTAAGCAAACGATATTTTAAAATCATCGATGTATTTTGGGTAATGTATTTTAAGCAACAATATTTTAAAACTTCGATGTTTTTTTAGTGATGTCACATTCCTTGAAAAAACTCTTCTTACAGGCCGTAGAATATGGGATCGTTGGAACAGACCTTATGTTTCTGAAATAGTTGTTCAAAAACATCAGTGTATTTTGGGTAATGTATTGTAAAAAACGATATTTTAAAAAAATCGATGTTTTTTGTAGTCGATGTCGGATTGTATGTTTCTAAAACCACTTCTTACAGGCCGTAAGGCGCGGGACCGTTGGAACAGACCTTATTTTTCTGAAATAGTTGTTCAAAAACATCGATGTATTTTTAGTAATGTATTGTAAGGAACGATATTTTATAACATCGATGTTTTTTTAGTCGATGTCGGATTGTAAGTTTCTAAAACCACTTCTTACAGGCCGTAAGGCGCGGGACCGTTGGAACAGACCTTATGTTCTATTTTGAGTAAGGTATTGTATGGAACGATATTTTAAAAACATCGATGTATTTTGTAGTCAATGTTGATTTCTTTGTTTCAAAAAGCACTTCTTAGTAGAAGCACTTCTTTCGCGTAGGACGCGGGATCTTTGGAACAGACCTCATGTTTCTTAAATAGTTGGTCAAAAGCATCGATATATTTTGGGTAATGTATTTTAAGGAACGATATTTTAAAAACATCGATGTTTTTTGTAGTCCATCTCGGATTCTTTGTTTAAAAAAACACTTCTGACAGGGCGTAGAATGGGTGATTATTGGAACAGACCTTATGTTTCTTAAATAGTTGTTCAAAAACATCGATGTTTTTTGGGTAATGTATTGTAACCAACGAAATTTTAGAACATCGATGTTTTAAAACATCGATGTTTTTTTTATCGATGTCGCAACCCCTAATTTCTACTATTACAGCACTTACTAGATAAACGTTCAAAACTTCCAACTCATTACACAAGACTGATCTAAATGACTGTAATAAGGCCAATCTGGACATATGAAATTGAGCTTTGGAACTCCACTAAACCTCCGAATTCCTCTCGTATCCAATCTTTATTGGTAAAGATCCTTCGTAAAATCCTCAATGCTCCTTACTTTGTCACAAATAAAATCATACATAAAGACCTTAATGTTCCCTATGTAACCGATCTAGCCTGAACCTGATATAACTCCTTCTATTATAAACTCCTTAACCACTCAAACCTCCTAGTTTCTAACCTTCCATCCTCTTCAATCCCTGACAATCCTCCGAGGCACCTGAAAAGATGATGGCCACGAGACCTGCTAATGTAAAATGTCATTAGAGTGCTATCAATGGGTAGTTGCTCTACACGTCTGTAACACTCCATTTTAACTAAGATCAAATTTACTGAATGTATTATATAATATACAGTTGTAAAATTCAATAAAGATATTAATAAACAAAAAAATTGACCATAAGGAATTATAATACCAGAAGATGGGGCAAACACACCGAAATGTTGCGATTTAAGGAAGTTTTTTTCACCTCAACATGTTAATACCTACTCCTTCACCTTTAGAGAAATTTTTATTTTTGCACTAACCTGCTCGTTTGTATCTCATTGGGTTACTTTTATTAGAAAAAATAAAACAAATAATTTTTTTAATTTAATGTGATTTACAACAAATAATAAAATACAATAAGTAAATAAGTTATATGTTTCATATACACTTGAAAATCTTGGGAAGGAACCACCCATTGGTGGAACTTCAAGCATTAATTTAAATTAGAACGTCCCGTGGCCATCTTCTTTTCAGGCGCCTCGGAGGATTATCAGGGATGGTTAAGGATGAAAGATTAAGAATTAATGGGTTAGGATGGATAAGGAGTTTGGAATGAAAAGACGCATATCTGTTTTGGGCCAAATCCGCAACGAATGGGATGTTAAGCTCTTTGTGAATGAGTTTATTTGTAACGTAATAAGGAGGATCAAGGATTTTGGATTGTAAGGATTGAATAGGCAGGAGGAATTTGATGGTTTAGTAGAGCCCCAGAGCTCAATTCCATATGTCCAAATTTCAAACTAACTCAAACTTATGCAAGGTTAGCAATGCTATATTCTATCCTAAACAGAAATTCCAAACTAAAACCAGAAACAACTGTTGTTATATTTAAAACAATTCTCAGGCCACTGCTGATGTACGGCTGTGAAGTCTGGGGAGCGGCATCCTTCACGAAAAGTAAAAAACTACAATCTTTTCAAGAAATAACCAATTGCATCGCGAATTACAAGT
>NW_027109188.1:499918-506405 GCF_000696795.3 Halyomorpha halys | reverse complement strand
TCTCTCTTCCCTTTTTCAAATTAACTTGTTTCTTTTTACTATTAGAAGACAGTTTTATTTAAGTTTACCAATATCATTATTTTTTGTTATTAATTTTACTTTCCTCTTTTATTAAGAAGCATTATTCTTATATATTTATTTTATTATTATTTTTTTTCTTTTAATAAGAACTTTGTATATAGTTAGGGGTGTCATTTGTATGACTATACCTCCCCATAATCAACTGTTAAAAAATATACATATATAATATAAGTTATATCAACCATGTAAGGCCCACCAGGCCGATCTGGTATAAAAATAATAATAAATATGTCCAAATTGGTCTGATTATCGTAGTGTATACTAATTTTTTGTAGTGAATGGGAAGGTTGGAGCGTTTGTCAAGTAAGTGTTGTAGCAATCTACGAGCAGTTTCTTGTCGTTTCAGTCTTGTGTGTGGATTCCAAGTAAGTCTCTTGTCAAGATGGAGTCCTAAGTATCGAATCGGTTCAACGGGGAGTAATGGCGATCTGATGGGATTTGTCAGAATTTATTTTGATTCTCCAGTTTTGACACCATTCTTCAATAGATGTTATGTGTGTCTGTAGTGTTTGTGATGCATTAGTTGGATCTTTAACAAATATTCGAAGTTGATATTGTCATGTAGGTCTGATTCACTATGTACTGTTTCAGGAAGCAATCCCAGCCGATCCTTGGGTTGGAGAGTACTACAACGCAACGAGGGAGCCGGCACAGTGCCTCCAGCTCAACCACGACACCTTCAACACACCATTTGCCATCTTAGGCTCAGAGGACTGTCTGTACCTCAATGTCTACACTCCAGCGGTATCGATTATTATAAATATAAATCGATTAATAACAGTTTGATAAGGCGTCTCTATAAGTTTGCTAAGCAATGGGAAAACGTGTTGATTGGTTGGTACAAGCCGACTAATTGGGTGTCGCTTTTTGGGGACAATTGGGGTGTTTTTTGCTGCATCTACACGTTTGTGTTCACCTAGCGTGATTTTAGAACTGCCAATAGGCAAAAATTTTGGGTTCTATGTGTATTAATTAATTAAAGAATTTACCCAAACTTCAGATTCAATAATTCACTTTAGTTTAAGGTTGTATATTTTAAAATTCTATCGATTCGGTGTAAATACATTGTTTCAAATATTGTTAAATAACTAGATTAATTATTTTTTATTTATGATTGTTTGAGAGTGGTTTAGTTTATTTTAAATGAACACAATTTTGATCCTTCTTTTTCTCTCAACTTTTTATTCCTTATAATTCTCCAACGTTTCGGCCCTCAGGCCTTTATCAAGGATACAATCTACAAAATTTTTTTTTGTTTTTACATGACAATTACATTATTTCCTTCAAACTACATACTGATTTCTTTGGCCATACCTTCAATTCTGATGTCATTTCTTTAAAAAAAAAAACCCAAAACATTGCAGGCTTATTGCCCTTGTCACATCTTTAAAATAAATTAATTATTAAAATAATATCACAATCACTTCATAAATTTTTGTTTTTAAATAGATTTCTATACTTACATAACTTATTTTAATAACAGAGTCCTAACCTGTTGAAGGTAGGTTCTGTTTTTAAGTTGTCAATATAAATGAAAGAAAGGAAAGTGGTTTGTAAAAAAAGTTTTAAATCTAGGATATCAAATTTAATAAAATATTTAAATTTAATTAATTAAATATTTCTTGATCGTAGATTAATATGAGAAGAAGATGGTCGAGGGTGCGCTCAGCAAATAAACACAAACAGACAAAACATTTTTATTTGTGCCGACGTTTCGACCTGTTTTTGAGGCCTTCATCAGGATGCGGATGAAGTATTTGAGGACAGTGGGGCGGAGTTACCGTCTAAAGCCTTGACTGCCTGACTGAATGTCGGCAATAATAAAAAAGTTTTGTTAATTAGAGTATCTTTGCTGGCCACAACCGTCTGAGTATCTCCTTAGTAGCAATGGAAATGCTGAAATGAACTGTGTATTTGGTATTTAAATTTTCAATATTTTGAAAAAGTTGTATTAGCTTGCGCCACCTCTGGCATACGCTTTTGAGAAAAAAAAAATAAAAGGTTACTTATGATGTACCTTTTTGTAGAGTTGTTTCTTTTCTTTTTCGAATTATTGTCTCTAAAGTCCTAAATGATGAACCCAGAGGTTTGAACTTCTAAATTATGTAACATATTTTAATATAGAATGGAAATAACCAATCCAAATGGAGTTTAATAACTCTTTTAATATTATGTATCGTTCTTATTAAAAAGGGAACTATCGTACAAAACAAGCTTCAGATGCGGGAACTTCAAAGCTATAAACTACAATAGGCCGACATCCTCGGAAGAGGGTTCGTGACATTTTTTTCTCCCCTTTAAGCAAGCACAAAGGGCCGAAGTAGACAGCTGTGATATAAATAAAGTTGTAACAATAATAATTAAAGGGAGGAATTTTGAATTTCCCGCCGCTAGAGCTAGTTTTGTTCATTAGTATAAAGAAGTAAATACTTTGACGATTGAATGAATTAATATTGCTTGATACAATAAATGTGTCCATAGATCACCGATGCAAGTGGCGAAGACAATAAAGGTTTGGACGTCATTGTATTCATTCACGGAGGAGCGTTCATGTTCTTGTCTTCGACCATGTTCGGAGGTTCGATTCTCATGGATCGTGATATAGTCTTGGTCACCATCAACTACAGGCTTGGACCTCTAGGTGCTGCAACAGCTATTCTAAATTATACATAGAATGTGCAAAGTCCTGTCTGTAATTTATCCTTATCCTGTTCAGGTTTCATGAGCACTGGCGACGCCATCTTGCCGGGTAACAACGGCCTGAAGGATCAGGTACTTGCTCTGAAGTGGGTACAAGAGAACATCGCAGCCTTCGGTGGAAACCCCGACGGGGTGACGATAGCAGGATTCTCCGCCGGATCTGCGAGTGTCCATTACCATATCTTGTCTCCTCTCAGCAAAGGTTAGTGGGTTCTACTTCTTTAGAGGAATTCTAATAAAATATTAGGAAGTACTTTCTGTTATCTTAAGGCCTTTGAGGTTATATTAAAATAAAAATAAAATAGTTGTTTAGAGCTCTCTCTAGAAGAATGAAAGTGACCATATACAGAACTATCAGAAGGCAATCTACGAATGGGAAACATGGTCCTTGACAAGAAAAGCAGATGCTCAACTCCTGCAAGAGAAAGGTATTAAGAAGGATATGAGGATGAGTCGTTTGAGATACAAGCTGTTGGAGGATCGGATGGCTGTTGTGGAGAAGGCCTGGGCGGTGTTGTAGTGTCACAATAGTAATTATAAATAAACCCCAAGATACTCTTAATTTTAGTGTCATGATTCGGAATCTGTTAGACCGCTTTTTCCTCAGCAGTTGCAAGTGTTCTCACCAGAAATATTTCCCTATAAGCTCTATTCACTACATTCTTTAATTTTTCAATTACTATAAACACTATTTTCAGGCCTGTTCAAAGGAGCGATTTGTGCAAGCGGTTCGTCCCTAAATCCTTGGACTATTGCTGAGAACTCCAGAGAGAAGGCGATGTTCGTAGCTAGAGGGTTAGGGTGTCCTACTGGAGACTCGCTATTGATGATCGAGTGCCTCAGGAAGCGACCGGCTGAACATATCGTTGGAATGACGAGACACTTCTTGGTGCGTGACATACTTGATACTACTTAATTAAAAGATTCAAATTGTAATTTATTACCATTATGTCTAGCCTTGGCTATACAACCCATTTTCTCCTTACGCCTTGGTCGTGGAGCCGCCCGGTCCGAATGCTTTCCTTCCAGACACGCCGATAAACCTCCTCAAACAAGGGAAGGGTGCAGACGTCCCCATACTCTTTACCTTCGACAAAGAAGAAGGACTCTACCCAGGAGCAGGTAATATCACAATGTAATCAAGTCAAAGCAAGTGAGTAATTAATTAGTGTACATTTGTTCTTTGTAGGGCACATTTCTTCATCGAATTAACAAATTCTGAATGTTCAAATATCATGTAAAAAACATCTGCCTATTCCAAAATCTTACTGTCATTAAAAAAATGTTGTCAGTTGTGTTACAATATGACAGCTCTGAAGAATCCCTGTAAAGTGGGGCGAAACGTTGGTCAACAATAGTTTTCTTTTACAATTTTGATACCTATGTTGACCGCCACCCGGAATATCTTCCCACAACATTAAAAAAAGTTGTAATATTTTATTTGTTTTATTGATCATGTCTATTTATCAATCAATATGTAAATTGATTTATTTTTACTGAAAGATCGCTGATTGACCGTGAGTAATAATTTAAAAAAAATGGTGCTCTGATTTCGAGCCTGAAAGCCCAGATGAAGCCCTGCCATGTGGGGCGAAACCTTGCCTCAATATAAATGGTTCAGTCACTATTTGAGTTTTTCTTTTATCGCTTTCGGACCATCTCCCTCTTTTTATGATTGATTTTTAATTATAGAAGACTGGTCTATAATATCAAGTCTATAATTATAGAACATTACAAAAGACTGATCTACATGACTATTATAAGGCCTATCTGGACATACGGAATTGAGCTATGGGGATCCACTAAACTATCTAATTCCTCCAGAATCAAATCCTTACAGTCCAAAATCCTTCATAAAATCCTTAATGCTCCTTACTTTGTCACAAATCAAATCATCCATCAGGACCTCAATGTCCCCTATGTTGCCGATTTGGCCAGAACCAGATACCAATCCTTCCATAATAAACTTCCCAACCACCCAAACTAACTCGTTTCTAACCTGGCTTCTCCTTTACTACCTAACAATCCTCCTAGGCGTTTGAATAGAAGATGGCCTCGAGATCTCCTTTAGAAGTGTTTTTTGGGGTTCTATCAATGGGTAGGTTCTCCACATGTTTGTATCATGTCATAATATCACTTACAGCAAATTTACTTGATGTGTATATATGTATACAGTTGTTAAGAACAATAAATAAATTATAAAAAATAAAATTAAAATAAATTTAGGACTTCAAAGAATTCTTAAAAACACTCATGTTAGTCAAAAATTAATTTATCTAGATTTTGAAAATAATACAGAATTAGCGAGCCCGAAAGTTCGATACCGATACCACCAATCGTTCTCCTCATAGATTTGTTCAGTAACGCCCCTCCAGATCCAAATCTGGTTAAGACTGAATTAGTAACGTAATCCTCACATCTACGTTTCGGTCTACCCCCTGGACGTTCAGTGTATATTGACATTTTCATGATACAATTTTATTTATTTTTCTTATATTACAAATCAACGTAACAACTTGGCGTGAGTGAGGGGGTAATCTAAAAGTTCCCAATAACTTATGATCTGAATTTCTAACTTATGGGGGAGAGAGGGAGTATTATCTGAAATCTATACTTTTCTTAAACATTTTTTAAAAATGGTTCTCTGGATAGCGTATATGCAATTTTGAATGTAATAACCTCTTTGCTTACTGTTTAGCTCAAGATTTGAAGTTTAAATAGAGTTTAAAGTAGGATTTACACTTTTGCCACTTGTCACAAATCCAACACTTGTACGAATGATTAGTAAACTAACAAAGAAGCTAACGTCAGTAGCCACACACTTGTATTTTCATCTTGGGTAGGGACTGCTTCTTGGGACTTATGGCGCAAGTTGAAATTTATTTAGATCTAACATTAACTCATTATCAATTATAATTTCAGAGCTTGTTGGTAAAAGTGAAAATTTGGAAGAGTTGAAGGATAGATTGGATGAACTGTTACCTTTTGTACTAGACTACAATAATACAACACCATGCGAGGATACTAAACTAGAAATCACACAAAGGATCAAAGAGTATTATAAGATAGATCTCAATACAAAGGAAGGCGTGAGGAATTTTGTGGAGGTAAGCATCATATTAAGTTTATTGTATATACATATATATAAAGTTAAGTATTGGCGAAAGCAAAATGCCAAAAAAAGAGAAGAATAAATAAGATCTTACACGCTTGAACTGCTGTAACATACTGGCTTTATTGTATTAGGTACATCTCTTTATATACATTCGATCAGCTGATCTCCTCAGTCAGCTGAGAGCGAAGTAACAGCTGACTAAGGCTGTAACTTATATATATAGGAAAAAAAATAAAAAATATTTATTTAAATTTACAATTATTAAAAAATTACAATAAGTAAAGGTGATAAATTTTTTAATAATCTTCGGAAAGAACAACCCAGTCATGGTACTTCAATCATTAATTTAAATAAAAATAGGTAAAAAAACTTTTTAAGTTAAACGGTTTTATGTTAAACATACATTGCAATGTTTAAGATAAATGTACTAAAAACCAAAAAATAATAAAATAGATACAGTCGTGGGAATTATAAACATATGCATAGACTAGACTAAAATAAAACCGTTGGGCACGTTAATCAACGATTCAATTGTCTACAATCGTTGATTAAAATGTTTGTTTTGTAATGTTACACTATAATTAGGCAGTT
>NW_027109188.1:492730-496858 GCF_000696795.3 Halyomorpha halys | reverse complement strand
CGCCATTTTGTAGCGGCGGCCATCTTGAATTTATAATGATAATGAATAAACATAATTGTATTGTCACCAAAATCCAAAGTGTATACAAAATTTCAGATTAATCGGTTGACAGGAAGAAGGCGAAATTTGAATTACTAAATTTGACCCAAGAATAAATAAAACAAACGTGGTGAGCTAAATAAAACCGTTTAATTAGAAGACCCCGTAGCCATCTTCTTTTCAGACGCTTCGGAGGATTATCAGGGATGGTAAAAGATTAAGAACTAATGGGTTTGTGTGGGTAAGGATTTTGGAATGAAAAAAGGTATATCCATTTAAGGATAAATCTGCAACGAATGGGATTTTGAAGTCTTTGTGGATGAGTTTATTTGTGACGTAATAAGAAGCATCAAAGATTTTACAGACAATTTTGGATTGTAAGGATAGGAAACAGGAGGAATTTGATGGTTTAGTGGAGCCCCAAAGCTCAATTTCGTATGTACAAGTCTATCTGATTATCATAGTATATTAGAGTTTTTGTAGTAAACGGATTTTTTAAATTTATTTTCATAACCCCTTAATCTGAAACAAAACAAGAAAAATAAGTACAGATAGACTTTACATTTTACATTTTAAGCAGTTTATTTATTAGTGTGATAGTCTGCACTGAATTTTCATACGGCAGATCTAAAGTGACACACTTGAGTTTTGCCCTATAACTAAAAATTAGCACTAGGAAACCCTAACCCTCTGTGGCATACATATTATGTTTGATACTGTAACATGCATTATTCCCACCTTATTGGTACTGAAGATGGTGTGAGTGTCCTGAACAGCGGGTTGGTGTTCAGTGAGTCGACACAGTCGGCAGATCAAAGAACTCGTGAAGTTGTTCAGGTTTCGTCTTCTTCAGTGAAGTAGACTTCACCATCTATCGCTGCCTAAAACTGTTAAAGATGGCGTTGCGTTCCGTCCTGAAGACGAGTAAAGTTCTGTATAAAAGATTTGTTCTTAGTGAATGGTATTTATTGTTTTCTCTTCGTACCCTCCTAAAACGAAACTAAGTTTATGAATATATACATATAGGTACCTACCAGGGTGATGTGCAGGGTCCAGGTGGTGTTGTGGTGGCTTATGCCATTATTGAATGGGAAGTATAGAGCGTGTGTCATATTGCTGTTGTTGTAATCGGAATGTACGAGCAGTTTCTTGTCGTTTCAGTCTAGCATGGAAATTTCAAGTAAGTGTCTTGTCAAGATGTAATCTTAAGTAGCGGATCTGATCAACAGGCTTTACAGGGATATTAAAAAAAGATAATGTAGGGCGGTAGAGTAGAGGTTGATGACGGAGAGTAAAGGCGATCAGATGGCATAATTTTAATTCACAAGTTGTGACACCATTCTTTAATGGATGTTAAACGAAAAATTCAATTTAAAAAAGGAGACTTTTTTGTTAAACGAATATATTTATTTATTTTGTTTAAGAGGGCGAAAAAATCTAGTGGTTATCATCGCCCAGTTGCGATAGTAAGAAATGGCGGCTGTTGTAAAAGGTTAAAGAAATTTATTTTTTATTCGGAACTCTATATCTTTAACACTACTCACAAAACTAGAAAATCTAAGAGAATAACTTCAATAGTTACCGAGATGCAGTTTTTCAAAACGCCTCACTCCCTAACGAAATTACAAAAAATCAGAAGTAAATTAATTGTGGAGAATATGTATCTCAAGAACCATAAGACGTACAGATGTCTATAAGTACTCAAATCAAAACTAATTTTATGTTTTATGAAGTAGTTTATAACATTTATTTTCTTAGAAAAAGTAGTATTCATGATGTTTGCTAAAATAAATTAACAGCATGTTGATTTATAGTTGTTCGTACTAAACGTTTTGTTTATGAAAAACTATGTCCCAGGAACCATTAGACAGATTACAGATGTCTATTAGCACTCAAACTAAAGCTAGTTTAATGGACTATAAAGTATTTTATTATGTTCATCTTCGCAGGAGTAGTTGTTGGTTGGGGCTTTTGGGCGTAAAACCTTAAGGTCATCAACGCCCACGCTTCTCACTTTATAATTCTATTTCAAGATTTGAAATAATTTAATTGCTAAATAAGTTTGAATAATTAATTATTTTAGATTTTTACATATTATTTTTTAATACATATGACAAACTTTTGGGTTTAGATCTTATTCAAAAGATTATTCCTTTTTAAGAAAATTAAAACCATTTCCACGTTCTTCTGGTCATCATTCAGGGCATCTGAAACACTCGGTCCCACTTCCAATCTACGTAAGCTCATGCAATAGAAACGACATTCCTCAAATATGTGACTGACTGTAAGTACACTGTTGCAGTATTGACATTTTGGTGGTGGTTGCTTATTGATCAGGTATGCATGAGTTAAATTCGTATGACCTATTCTCAATCTGGCAATAACTACCTCCTCCCTGCGATTGGAACGGTTTGATGTGGTCCATGGTTTAATAGTTTTTAATTTGCTTGGAGGGCTTTCATTCCACATGGCTTGGCAACTATCTAATATTTCATTTTTCATCGGGAGACTTATTTCTTGGGGTGTCAGAATGGCCGCGTCCCGACTCGGAAGGGTAAGTGCTTGTTTGGCTGCAACGTCCGCCAGTTCATTCCCAGCGATCCCCACGTGACCCGGCACCCATATGAAGAAAACAGTTTTTCCCAAGTTTTCTAGCATATTGGTGTAATTGTGTATTTTTATGATTGTTGAGTGTTTCGGGTAAATGTTCTTCATGGCTTTTAATGAGCTAAGAATCGGAGCTTCGTAATGATAACAATGTTCGTATGCGTCACTGTCATGGAGAAGTGGAGTGCTGAGGCTATTGCATGTAATTCAGCTGTATATACACTGCATAATTTATGTAGTTTTATTTTATGGGTTGAGTTATGTGTGATGAAATAGGATGCTGTAGATTCGTTAGATTTTGATCCATCAGTATATATAAAAAAAGGATCTGGAATATTTTGACTGAGATGTGAGAATCTAGTTCTATATTCAGTATGTGATGTACTACCTTTGGGCAATCGGGATAATTGTAGCATTGTATTTGGTAGTCTGTGTATCCATGGAGGATTGAGGACTTCCGGGATGGAAAGAGGTATTTCTTTTAAGAATTCAATAGCAGTATGTGTTCTTTCTGCCAACGGAAGTGTTGAATTTATTTTGTTTCTAAAAAAATTTGAATATTTTGGTTTGAAGATGCATTTATGTGTAGGATGATCCTTTTGAGGGTATAATTTTGAAATGTAGTTTATCGCCAGTTTTTTCCTTCTGAATAATAGAGGAGGTAGTCCAGCTTCAGAACACAGACTAAGAATGGGGAAATGCGCCAGTTGCGATACGTATCCCTGTATGATGAACCACATCCAGCCTGGCGAGCCGCAGGAGTAGTATTTTTCATGATTTTTTTACATGAATATGAATTATGCACATTAAAATGTGTCCAAACAACTAACCAATTGATTTTAGGAAAACTACTGCATTAAGATCGTTAATTCATGAAAACCGCTGTTCTTACGACGATCATTTTATTGACTACTCTTTAGTACATTAAAATAGTTTTAATTTGAGTGCTAAAAGATCTCTGTAGTTTTTCTAAAGCCAATTTTTAGTTTTTCGAACAAATTTCATATGAAAAAATCATATAAACTACTACCCCAAAGATAAACATTATAAAGTACTTTATAGTATATTAAATTAGATATAATTATACATAAAAAAAATTTGGTTTGAACAACTAAAACTCAGTATTTTTTATTTTTTTGGCAAACAAGCAACGAATTATAAATAAGCTAATTTAACGCCATATAAAATAGTCTATCAACTTTATCTTCGTAAGAGTAGTTCCTTTCGTGATATTTGCTTTTTTTCAAACAATATGACTTAGTATTATTAGTATATATAAACTACTACTACTACTACTACTACTACTACTACTACTACTACTACTACTACTAC
The DNA here is from genome assembly GCF_000696795.3 of Halyomorpha halys. Taxonomy (NCBI): domain Eukaryota; kingdom Metazoa; phylum Arthropoda; class Insecta; order Hemiptera; family Pentatomidae; genus Halyomorpha; species Halyomorpha halys. The sequence goes on along the minus strand of NW_027109188.1, from coordinate 492,880 downwards.
TACTACTACTACTACTACTACTACTACTACTACTACTACTACTACGACTACTACTACTACTACTACTACTACTACTACTACTACTACTACTACTACTACTACTACTACTACTACTACTACTACTGAGCAGCGCTATAGTTCGGGGCGAGC
>NW_027109188.1:484374-492234 GCF_000696795.3 Halyomorpha halys | reverse complement strand
CTACTACTACTACTACTACTACTACTACTACTACTACTACTACTACTACTACTACTACTACTACTACTACTACTACTACTACTACTACTACTACTCCGGCGAATATAAACGTAATGAACTATTTTATGGCACATTTAACTAGCTTTAAGTTTAGTGCTATTTGACATCTCTGGGTTGGACATTTCCCACAATAAATTCTCCAACTTCTGACTTTTCGTATATATTTCATGAAATGTTTGCTATATTCCGGGAACAATTAAACATTAACAGCTTTACTAGGGCTCATATTTTAGAAAATTTACTCTGCTTTATTCACTACAAACAATTAGTATACACTATGATAATCAGACCAATTTGGACATATGGAATTGAGTTCTGGGGATCTACCAAGCCATCAAATTCCTCCCCCATCAAATCGTTATATTCCAAAATCCTACGTAAAATCCTTGATGCTCCTTATTACAATACAAATAAACTCATCCACAAAGACCATAACATCCCATTCATTGCAGATTTGGCCCAAAACAGATATGCATCTTTTCATTCCAAATTCCTTATCCATCCTAACCCATTAGTTCTTAATCTTTCATCCTTAACAGTCCCTGATAACTCTCCGAGGCGTCTGAAAAGAAGATTGCAACGGGACCTACTAATTTAAGTTAATGCTTGAAGTACCGCCAATGGGTGGTTCCTTCCCAAGATTTTCAAGTGTAAATGAAACATACAACATAATTACTTATTGTATTTTATTATTTGTACAGTTGTAAATGACATTAAATAAAAAAAAAAAAATTGTTTTATTTTTTTCTAATAAGATATAATAACGTGGGGCGAAACGTTGGCTCAATAAAATAGTATAATTATCTACTATTTGAGTTGTTTTTTTTACCGCACCAGGACCATATTCCATTCATCTATACAAACGGTCAATCAATAATCTTCCAATATTTACTTATTGTATTGATTACTTGTACAGTTGTAAATCACATTAAATTAAAAAAATTATGTTCTATGGGGTTTTCTAATGTTGTGGGTAGTTTTAAAGATTAGAGCATAGAATGAAAAAATAATTTTTTTTTAACGATATAAAACAGCCATTATTTTTCATTTATTCATTTTCCGTAAATATAATTACGAACTGATGCCTGTCAGCACTCAAATAAAAGCTGGTTAATGTACTATTAAGCAGTTTATAACATTTATCTTCGTAGGAGTAGTAGTTTTTTTATATTTTCCCAAATGTTGATTTTTAGTTGTTTGAAAAAAACAAAAACACACGAAAAGAACTACTATTAAGAAGATAAACGTCATATACATGCATTTAAATAGGTTTAATTTAGGTGCTAATAGATATCAGTATGTATGTACGTATAAAGATACCTCAGGAGGTATAGATTTCTCAAAATTAATTCACTAACTACTAACTTTTCGTTATGAAATGTTGATTTTCAGAAACTGTTTATTGAGAACTTTTGAATGTAAACAGGTCTGATCGGGCTCATAATTTAGAAAATTTACTCTACTTTAAATGTTGTTCTATGAGGTTTTCTTGTCTTGGTAGTTTTAAGGATATAGAGCTCCGGATGAAAAATTATTTTAATTTTAACGATTTGAAACAGAGACCATTTTTTATACCTGGTAGCCTTATCAATTTCACTTGTAACTATAAATAATTTTTATTAAAGTAATAAAAAGTTGTGGTGAAATAACTGACTTTTTTCTCCGCTTGGGCTCTTGTACTATAAAAGATTGATTTCCCTCCAGGAATGTAATGACCATACTTTCTTATAACAGTGCTAATATTTAATAAATGTTTCAAAGCTTAATGGAAAAGTGAAAAAGTAGGATAATTTAACTGAAATTAATGACCTGGCAGAATAGCATCCAAAACGTTTTTTAAATTATTGGATATGAGGTGTAAATCTATATTTAAGATTGTCCTTGAGAATGTCGGAATTGGCCGAAACGTTTAATTTTTAAAGAAATAATAAGCCGATGACAAATGTGTACTCGCTGTTAATAATAAACCTTTAATTGCATCCCAAACTCTCCAATCCCATATCACAGCCATCGAAGGTGTCGTAATTGGAGGATTAAAATAAATTCCAACAAATCCCATCAAATTATCTTTACCTTACGTCGTAAACCTACTGACTGCCCTACAGTATACTTCAATAATGTTGCCCTTACCCCTGTTGAACAAATCCGCTACCTTGGACTTTATCTGGACAAACGACTACCCTGGAAATCTCACACAAGTCTGAAAAGACAAGTAACTTTGTGGCTCCACTAAACCTTCGAATTCCTCTCGTATCTAATCCTTACAATCCAAACTCCTTCGTAAAATCCTAAATGCTCCCTAATTTGTCACAAATAAAATCATCCACAAAGACCTTAATGTTCCATTTGTAACCGATCTAGATCGAACCAGATATCAATCCTTCCATTACAAACTCCCTAACCACTCAAACCCATTAGTTTCTAATCTTGCTTCCTCTTCTATTCCGGAAAATCCCCCGAGGCGTCTGAAAAGAAGATGGCCTCGAGACCTTATATTGTAAAAATGTTTTTAGAGTGCTACCATTGGGTAGTTTCTCTACATGCTTGTACCATACCATTATGATTTCCTCAAATTTACTTGATGTATTTATGTACAGTTATAAATATCAATAAATAAATTTAAAAAAAAAAGAAATAATAAAAAATATTTTGAGATTTAACTTGGATATAAATTATTTTATTTAAACAATAATAACCAGTCTCAAGAAAATGAAAAGATTATAAATAAAATAAAAATAATATAATATTTCAGTTACTCGGCGATAGGTTGTTCAACCATGGTATCGCTAAAGCGGCCAAACTCCACGCTAACCTGTATTCTTCCCCAGTCTACATGTACCGGTTTTCATACATGGGTGCGAACAGCTTCTCTGTAGCCTTCGGAGGTTCAAAGGATTTAGGTAAGAGAACAATCTAGTTCTTATATTCATCGTTTGTTTATTTTCAAGTTCATGAAGTAACTAATCATACATTGCAGGTGTGTGCCACGCAGATGACATGATGTACTTGTTTTCGTTGAAACTACTCAGCTCGCAAGAGACTGAGGCGGATAGACGAGTGTCGAGGGATATGGTGGACTTGTGGGTCTCTTTCGCAGTCAACGGGTAAGCTCTTCTCAATTCAACAAATCGATATGTGTTAAACATAATCGAGATAGAAAAAACAAAGAAGTATACTACTAATTCAATTTTAATGAAAGATATATAATGAATGAAAGGAGTATAACAAACCCACAAACACATTGTTGCTGATGCCAATTACTATATATAAGAGGAGATGATGGTAAGGGGGCGGTAAAGTAAAGGATAAAGGACATCACTTGGATATCTGTCGTCTTCCAAGTCAGTCCTGATGAAGGCTAGAAATTCTGGCTGAAACGTTGGCCATATAATAAATACGTTTTTAAACTTATCTGTGTTCTTCTCTGACCGGACCCCAACCATCTTCTCTTCATATATAGTACAAGAGCTCAAGAGAAGAAAAAAGAAAAAATATCTCAACCCAATTTTTGATTACTAAAAAAAAAAAACTATGTATAATTAATAGTCAAAATTGATGAGTCTGCCAAGTATAGGTAGGCGGATTAAAAAATGTAAAAAAAAAAAATTGATTTTTCATTCGGAGCTCTATATCTTAAAAACTACCAACAGTACTAGAAAAGCTAAGAGAACATTATTTTAAGAAGAGTAAATTTTCCGAAATATTAGCTCTAAAAGAGCTATTTACGTCCTATAGTTCTCGAGATATAGCTTTTTAAAAAGCAAAATTTCTTAAAAATCTACTGAAAGATTAGTAGTTACTTAATTTATTTTGAGAAATCTATATCTCAGGAACTATGTGACGTACAGATGCCTATTATCACTCTAATTAAAGGTAGTTTAATGGACTATGAAGAAGTTTATGACCTTTACCTTTGTAGGAATAGTAGTTTTCATGATATTTGCTAAAATAAATTGATTTATAGTTGTTCGGACAATAAATTTGATTTATGAAAAACTTTATTTCAGAAACCATTGGACGTACTGACGTTTCTTAATGTCTGTCAGCGCTCAAATTAAAGCTAGTTAAATTTACTACAAAATAGTTAATCATATTAATCTTTTTAGGAGTAGTACTTTTTATCATATTTGACAAAATAAACTCAAAATGTTAATTTATAGTTGTACGTATAAAATGTTGGATTTTTGAAAAATTCGGGCAAATGAAAATTTGTCCCAACAACTATAAATCAATTTATTTTAGCAAATTGCATGTAAACTATTACTCCTACGAAGATAAACATCGTAGAATACTTTATAGCTCATTAAACTAGCCTTAATTTGAGTGCTAATAGACTTCTGTACGTCAAATGGTTTTTGAGATATACATTTTTCAAAATAAATTCACTAACTGATCTTTTAGTACGTCCCATACAATATTTTTATGAAATGTTGCTTTTTAAAAAAGCTATATCTCGAAAACTATTTAACGTAAATAACTCTATTAGGGCTCATATTTTAGCAAATTCACTCTTCTTTAAATAATGTTCTCTTAGATTTTCTTGTGTTGTTCCTACTTTTTAAGATATAGAGCACCGAATGAAAAATTATTTTTTTTTATCGCTTTGAAACAGCCGCCATTTTTTATTCCCCCTACCAATACTTGGCAGACTCATCAATTTTGACTATTAATTATACATAATTTTCATTAAAGTAATCAAAAATTAGGGTGAGATAACTGCCTTTTTTCTCCTCTTGTGCTCTTGTACTAATATATTATCCACGGTGAATAATCTTCTCATCATTAGTATATATAACAATTTAACCATCCTTAAAACTTATGCCAACATTCAATTACCAATTCGATTACCTTACGGACTCCTCTCCCTTTGCAAATCAATATTCACAATATTACGGTTACCATGGTAAAATAAAAACGCTGGCTAGATCTGTGTAGACAAGAAGTGTTAGGGTTGTCATGGTGAAAACAAAACACGAGCGATATGTTTTTAAACGAGTGGGTTTTATTTTTTGATGAAGGCGACAGTTTTGATTTTGAACACGTATGTTCAGAGGAGTGGGTTTTAGTTTTGTGAAGGTGACAGTTTGATTTCTGAACACGTTACGATTGTTCAATGTGAAGTGTTATAGTTTAAAGGCCCTCTGTCTTTACTGTTTGAACCGAAATAGCACCATATGAGCGAAATGTCATCTTATATGTTTTGTTTTTCAAAATTATGGTGTTCTACTTCAATGGTCGGTCATTAACACTAGAAGTGGGGATATAGTGCAGTGACGTTTCTTCAGCATGACCTGGATAAGAGAATAATAATGTAAATATAATTATTAAGGTTAAGCATTAAGTTCTGCTGTTCTTTCTCTGTTTTCAACTTATTAATTTACTTATGCTTTTTTGTTGTTCACGGAATATTACGATAATTCAACAGGTGGGTAGGTAACACCCTTAGGTTTTCTGTTATCTTTATGTAAAGGTATTCGCCAGTGGTCATAACTCAACAATTGTTTATATAGTGGTATATTTTAGCTATATTGTGGGCATAATGCTTCGGGGTTTTCGTTATTTCCAAGAAAAAATAACGTAGCGCCTAAGGAGTAATTTATTCTTTATTGTTTAGTCCTTTTTTTTTTTCCTTTTGCGATTATATATTTTTTTTTTCCCTTTAACTCACCCCTTCTCCGCTGACGACGATAAACGATAAACATATAACTATGGATAATTCAAAATTTGAGGTTATAAAAACTATACATAAAATTATCAACAATCTTAAAATTATTCCATATTAATAATTTTGTTTTGCATAAAAATATATAACTATAATTAAAATCATAAATAATCAACGAAATAAGATAGACTAGTGTATAAAAAGCGCGAACAGAGCGTTATTCTCTCTGTCAAGAAAAATAAAATCCTGAAAAATCTCTAGAATCTTAAGCTAATGGCGTACAATGCCATGTAAAGCCAGCTCTAACAGGTAGTCTAGATGGCAGAATCCAGAGATTTGAACGTGAAATCCTGTGTACAATTCTAGGAGCGATATGGGATCAAAGCCTTAACATATGGAGAAGAAGAACTAACAGTGAACTGCTTGCAGAAACTGGTCAGTGAATACCTCATGATATGAAGACAAAGAGACTGATATTAATGGATGGGTGGGAAATATGGCTTGGAGTAATCCATCAGGACGCCTCTACTCAATAATGAACGTCAGTATAGTAGGCAAGAGTCCACGTGGGAAGCCAAAAACCAAATGAATAGGCAGAATCAAAGATGGGAAAGAGCTGCATGGTGGAAACTGAAAAGCACAAGCCCATTATAGGCAGGCGTGGAGAAGGCTAGTTTGGGCGACCAAAGGTCTACAAGGTCTGAAGAGCCAATAGAAAGAAAAAAGAATCTTAGGAACCATAACATTTTTAATATTCACCAAAATAAATTCACAAAATGTTTATTTATAGTTACTCGAAAAAAAGAAGCAATTAACACAAAAAGAACAACTCTTGAAAAGATAAATATTAAAATTAAGAAAAATTAAATGTTTATAATTTAAATTTTAAACTATTCCACACAAATGTCTATATTTAACCTTATTAACAACAAAACCTTACGTTAATAAGGTTAAATTTAGACAATAATGTGTATGGAATAGTTTTAAATTTAAACTATATACATTTATATGACATGGGCAATTAGCCTGCAAGAATCTTTTTAAAAGATATACGACATTAATGATTAAGGTTGTCTCCTTGAGACTGGCCTGAGGGCCGAAACGTAGGAGATGTTTTGAAATAAATAATTGAGAGTAAAAGTGGATCAATTGTTGTTTGTGTTAATAATAAAATAAACCACTCGCAAACAATCAGTATAATAAAGCATTAATTATAAATTACTTTATAGTACATTCAATTAGCTTTAATTTTAGCGCTAATAGACATCTGTACGTCGAATGATTTCTGAGATATAGATTTTATAAAATAATTTCACTAATGATTAATTTTACGTAATTTCGTTAGGAGGTGTAGCTTTTTTTTTTTTTTTTAGAAACTGTATTTCAGGAATTATTGAACATAAACAGTTCTGTTAGGACTCGTATTTTAGCAAATTTACTTCTATTTAATGATATTCTACTAGATTTTCTAATTTTGAAGGTAGTTTTAATAATATGGAACTCCGAATGAAAAATTAATTTATTTTAACGATATTAACAGCCATAATTTTTTATTCTCTCTGACTGATGTTAACAACTTTGACTACTACCAATATACAGTTTTTAATAAAAAATAGGGTGGAAATAATTTCTTTTTTTTCCCAACGGACTCTTGAAGCTTCGGTAGCGATTAGAGTTGAGTAGTGGTGATTCGTGACGGTAGTACTGAAGTGAACTCATTTTACGATATTAATTTCTTGAAGTAACATGTAAACAAAAACAACTTTAAATTAAATCTATTTTATTTCCATTTATCATGCAAAATGTCCTCCAAAAAATTTCGCGATCGTGAGATACGGTGTCTAAAAGATAAAGTCTTATTTAGCTCTCTCTATGACGTCATATCTCGGATACCCAAATACAATTGTTCCCAAAAGACATTTTTAAAATGTTATGGATACTTTTTTACCATTTCGTTGAAGATATCTCTGTAGATATTATATACAAGACATCATTAATAACCAGAAAGAAGAGAGAGACTTGTTAATTTAAACTTTGAATAACTAACAATAAAAGTGATTCAAATTTCTGGGTTTAATAATTACTCCGGCTTTTGATCGAGTCTGGCACCCAGGACTGCTATACAAGATCCGTAAATT
>NW_027109188.1:478272-483599 GCF_000696795.3 Halyomorpha halys | reverse complement strand
CCTGGCTTCTCCTTCACTACCTAATAATCCTCCTAGGCGTCTGAAAAGAAGATGGCCTCGAGATCTTCTCCTTTAGAAATATTTTTGGAGTTTTATCAATGGGTAAATTCTCCACATGTTTGCATCATGTCATAATATCACTTACAGCAAATTTACTTGATGTGTATATATGTATACAGTTGTAAATAACAATAAATAAATTATTAAAAAAAAAATAATAATTACTACAAAGTTGATCTTGGAGTGCTACTTTCCAGAAAGGGTCATTCAAGCTAAATTTGCTTTGAACTCCACCTGGCATAATTTGAAATAACGTACCTAACACAGATAAATTATAAGTTAGTAAATCAATCTCATGGGCGGTGATATGTTATGCATGATATGCGTGGAGTTCCGGGCACTATGACATCAGTCATGGATTAGGAGTTTAAACCGTTGGTCTAGTAAGTGTTATAACAGTCGAGATTGACGTGCTGTTTCCTGTCGATCATGTGTAAGGATTCCAAGTCAATCGTTTGTCCAGATGTAGTCCCATATTACGGATTTGTTACACAGGAATAAGTGAGGTATTACGGATACTGTGGGGCAGGGAATTGTGGGCATACGACTAAGGGTAAATCTGATTTATTGGAATTTATTTTAATGATCCAGTTTTGACATCATTATGAAATGGGTGACGTGGGATTGAAGGGTTGAATAAAGTAAATATAAAATATTAAAAAATGGGTAGAATAAAAGGGCTTCATATTTATCTAAAGTTCTCACAGATAAGGAAGCTAAAGTTTCATTGGTGTTAAAATTTTTATAAGAGCGTCGCGTTCTTTTTAAATTATAGCTGTTCTTTGATGTAAATTATTGTGTTTACATTTGAATCATGTAGATGTGTGCGTGAGTGAGGGTGTGTGTGTAACTTAATAATTAAAAGGTTAAATGAATAAAGGGGCTATGTTACAAATAGTAAATTTTAAAAAAACAAGGTTCAATATTCTTTTGTTGGAGCTTGTTATGTACATGTTGTGAACATAGCCCCTTCTAGATCTAGTTATCTCATTTTAAGGTTAGAGTCACGATACGAGTTATGTATGCACATACCCTCATCATCAACGCTAAATATTAAAAAAAATAAAAAATATTACATATCCTCTTGATCCACTTACCACTTCAATTATAACAATCCACAAGCGTTATGGACCGAAAGGTCTTATGCCTTTAAACAAGACCATACTATTATGTGCAATATTTACACTCTCGACCTGAAGATTCCTGAGCACACTCTATTTCCCACCTATTCCAGTTTAGTTGGTACGGGAAAGGGATTTGAAGGTCCTTGTGTCCGATGGAATCTAACTTAATAATGAATCATAAATTTGTTTATTAATGGTATACGCAGATAACTATCCATATTATAGAGCCTAGAAATAGTTCTTACTGTAATAGAATAATGTGCACTTAATGTATAAATTATTACTAATTGAATGGTGTAACATTTTATTACAGAACATTAGACGGACAAACCTTTCGTGAGAACTTGCCTAAGATAGCCTTCACTGATATCAGAGGCCCATCTGAGCAAGTGCCCATGCTGGTCGAGGAAATGGGGGAAGAAAAGTTCTGGGACTCTCTGAATCTCTTGGAAAACATAGCCTCTGTCCCTCGTGAAGAGCTTTAAATCGAGTTATTTTTAATAATCGATTGTGTTTATAACTGACCAGTCAGTAAGGTTCATTTCCAGTCAGTATTTTTCATGAACCATAAACAGTATTTGTATTGTGAAGGAATCATTGTTTCATTATCCGAATACTTATCACGTTCTTTTTATTTCATAATTTACTATCTATAAGATTGTTGGGGATGCCATAAAAAAAAAATAAAAAAGAGCACAAGAAAGCAAAAACTTATTTTGTAAGTACCAACATTTCGGCCAAAATTTCAGGCCTTCATTAGAGCAAAGAACAAAAAAAGTCAACAACAATAATCAATAAAATGGAAATACAGAATAACTAGAAAATACAATTAAGTAGTATTGGATGAAAATGTAGAGTGTAAGTATTATATGAAGATTGTTGCGATATAAAAATAAGTAGTAGTGTTAAAAATTAAGTAGTGCCTTTTAATAAACTGAATACTTGTTATTGAGTGCAGGCCCGCTGCCCAAAATATTGTATTCCGATTTTATTATATTTATAACAGGTTGTTAAGAAGTGAAAGGTCTCTTTCATTTTCTTTGGAGTTATATACCGGGCAGTTATAGATACTATCTTGCAGCCATGGTTTTACACATGAATTGATCAATTGCACTCTACACCGGAAAATCGACCGCATCGATACCAAATCGACCGCTTCGATACCAAATCAAAATTATCATTTAAATATGGCCTTTCTGTTTCTACCGCACATAATCCTGCGTACAAGAATCGATATTAACTCCATAACATTCCTCAAAGTCCTGGCATTTCCGGTATTAATAAACGTTTCTTTATCACCTTTTTTACTGACAAAGGTAATACGTATAATTACTTATAAGTAGAAGATTAAAGTAAATGATTGTAATTACATTATCTACATTACTTTTTACATTTTTTTTCTCATTTTTTCATAACTTTAATTAAAAAGAAAATCATTGTGTACCTACATTTATTTACTGAATGTTGATATTATTTTCTTCTCGATACCTCATTCATAATTATAATATTAATTATTCTCATACTGCATTAATCTACTTATATACATTGTCGTTATCTTATTTTTTTTGTTCTCAGACCTGAGAATATAGTTTTTACTATATTAATTTTCATTTCTGTTTTTCACTGAAAGCACCCCTATCGTTTTCTCATCAAATAAATTACTGTATTCTGTAATTATGAATTTATGTCATAGTAATGCGAAATAAACGATTAAAAAAACTCTAAATTTGTTCATAACTTTTTTGGTTTTTCCTTCCTAACTATTTCTGATAAAGAGGATCTGACAAAAGTTTGGTAATGTGCTGGGCTTGCGCATCCCATTCCTGACATTAATTAACACTTTATTTATATTCTGTTATTTTCAATATTTAGGATGTCAATTTGCTAAAAACAAGTTGATGTGAGCTAGTGGACTGCAATACACGACATCACTGTCGGAATTTATAATAAACTGATTTGGAATGAAGATGATAACGTTCTAAAAGAGAAAAAGAAAGACACAGAAGCACTTAAACGATATTCTGAGCTCATTACTCATTGACCGAACATTTGCTTTTAGAATAAATAACACAAATTCTGCACTCAGGCTAGTCCATCCCGGTACTCCACAAGGTGCAGTCCTTTCTCCTATTCTGTTTAACTTTTATCTTCATGAAATCGAGTCCACACCTACCCTCTTAGCTATGTTCTCTGACGATACAAAATTTTATCTTAAGACTATGACATAATAGTCATAAATACTTTGCAAAAACAGCTTAATGGTCTAGAATAATACTTTACTCAATGGATGACAAGTCTCAATATTGAAAATTGTACATTAACAGTTTTTACTCTCAGACGCCCTCAAGACCCACCAGAACTAGTTCTCAAAGTTAAAAAGGTGCAGTGGAGTCCTGTCAGTAAAACAGCAAGATACTTGTGAATTCACCTCGATCGCCGCCTTACTGGGATTCACCATATCAAGATCAACCTTATGCCAGGTTAGCAATTTTATATCCTACCCTAAATAGAAAATCTAAATTAAAACAAAAAACAACTATTCTTACTTATTAAACAACACTCAGGACACTGCTGATATATTGCTGTGATGTCTGGGGGTGTGGAATCCTTTACGAATAGGAAAAAATATATAATAATTTCAAAATAAACTACTAAGAATCGCAGTTGATGTCCTTTGGTTTGAAAAAAACAAAAAACAATTGCAAATTCCACTCCCAGTTATAACCTTATCCCGAAGACTGAAGCCTAGGCGCCTGCAGGACATTCTGTAAAAAAAAAAAAATAATAAAAAAAAAAATAAAAAAAAAAATATATATAATCATTACTACTATTAGTTTTTATCTTCGTCATTTTTTTCAAATTAACTTTTTTTTTCTCCCATTAGAAGTCGGACTCTTCCATTATCCAATTCTACAAATAAAAATATTTCCAAACAACAGTTTACAATTAACATATAGTTACAATCAACAAATAAGTATATGAGAATGCTAATTAATCATCTGATATAAAAATTATTTTATTGAAAAAATATGTTTTAGGCAAACATTGTTTTATAACCGCAAAAATTAAAGTTAAAAAAAACAATCTGGTTAATAATTAAAAAAATAGGACTTATATTCTTTTGGATTGTATAAAAATGATTTTAATCTAAAATGACAAATGTCCCCAAATTAATAAGATAAGAAACAAATATGTACAATTACTATGAATGTTTTGTTCAATCTCAAGAAACATTTTAGATTTGTAAATAGCCATAAATTAATGAAATGTTTTATATTCATTCAAATATTGAATTTTTGTAAGTAAATATGTAAAAAAAAAGTATTAAGTTACGATATAAACTTTGTTGATTGTACTATATGTTAATTGTAAACTGTTGATTGGAAATATTCTTATTTGTAGAAAAATATTTGTATTATAATGAGCAGTGGAGCCCGAAACGTTATTCAAATTTATAAAAGAATAAAGAAGTGAAAATTAATTCCGGAATATAAATATAATAAAGTTTATCGTGATTTAACGAAGCTAGAAAATATGTTTTCTGCACAAAAAGTTATTTAATGATCAAAAATTATTAAGCATTAAACAAGAATTGTAACCAGACTGCTTCTATTGAGCACCGAAAAGTTCATAAAAATCACTTAATCGAAGTTTGAAAAATAGGCATATTTTTAATTATTGGTGTATTGAAAAAAAGGATAAGGCTATGCGTCCAGGCTTCATTCATCTCTTGGATTTCATTCAGAATCACGTTGACAGATCATGACGTGGCATAATAAGAGAGGCTATCTTATTTATTAAATAATTAGGGTAAATTGTTATCAGTTTGTAAGATTTTTTGGTTTCAACATCATGAGAAAATGCTGATGATGATTTCTACTGAGCTAAAGTTTAGCCTAAATTTAATTTTTATTGTTAATATTTTTTTTTTAAAATTTAATAGTAAAATATCTCTTTTTTAATTTAGTATTATTTTATTCAATATAATTAATAAAATCTACTACAAATTAAGGGTACTAATTGTTAGTGATCAAATATTCATTCATATAATATACACAGGAATAGAAGAATATAAATGATATCAATAGTACTCACTCAATTAAAAGTAAAAAAATTAAATTTAAAATAATAATAATTAAGAAT
>NW_027109188.1:472635-477367 GCF_000696795.3 Halyomorpha halys | reverse complement strand
TTATTATTATTAAATCAAAATATTCATATTTTTTTATTTCTTTTGCATTGTAATTTTATATTTTTAGTTCCTTAATCCTGCTAATTTATTTTCATATTTAATTACCTATATATACGTTTCGTTTCTTTACTTATCATTTTGTCATCTAACTTCTACATCTTTAATCATTTTAATTTTTACTAATATTTACTTACTCTTTCATATTTATTTCATTAATTGTTCTTTCCTCTTATTTAGTTTTTATATTGCTTTTCTCATAAAGACATTATCTTTCTTGTAGCACTTGAACTATTTATGTCTGTTTATGAGACGCTATTTATGTATCCCTATGTTATTTATTTTCTAATCAATCAATATATCCTTTATTATCTTGGTTTTTTTTCTTAGCCCTGATGAATTATAGAAATTCTGGCCGAAACTTAGCACTAATAAATAAGTTGTTATTACTTATTTGTGTTCTTCTCTAACCGGACCCCAACCATCTGCTCCTCATATATAAAGAATTAGTTTTATTTGAAAATTTTATTTAGAGCCAATGTTCGTTATGGTCAATCCTAAAGATATAGGTTTTTTTTTTCAAATATTTTGTATAAAATAAAAATCTTTTTTAAATATTTTGTCTTTAATAATTCCCCAACTCCTGATAAAGATTGACTCATTTTGAGTCTACCTCATATCGAGAACAACTTGTATCTCATATTGGGCAACTAGTTGTCTAAGTATGTAACAAGGAATGTTGTATAAGATTAACTTTTGTTACGTATTTTAATGACTATTAATAGAAATATGAATATTTATTTTTGAATAAGAGACGGGAAAAAATTAGCTATAGTTGAAACTAATAACTCAAATTACCATGGAAACGACCCTTATTCATGAATGAACTATTGATAATAAATATCGTAACCATGACAATATTAGCTATTTTTTTCAACTATAGCTAATTTATACCCAACTCTGAAGCGAACTAAGTTGACTTTATTACCAAAAGAAGTTTCTTAATAATAATAATAATAATTAAGGATTAGCGAACCCAAAGGTTCGATGCCGATACCATCTATCGTTCTCAATATATATATATTTTCCTGTGACGCACGTCCAAACTCAATATAATAAATCAGCCTTAAAGAAATTCTCCCATCTACGTTTTGGTTTACACCCCGGATGTTTACACGTCAGTGTTTATTAACATTTTAGGGACCCGTTCTTTATTTATTAATATGAAACGTTACACACCCATCTTATTCGCAGCAATGTTAAAACCTTAATTATATTTATGGTTCTGTTACCTCAGTTCAGCAATGTTTAGCCTCCTAAATTATCCGGTTAGCTCATCCTTTTTGCGCCTGAATATTTTAGGTGATAATTTATTTTAAAAAATCTAAAGGTGCTGTTCTTCTCCAAATATAAGAGTCCACATTTCGTATCCGTAAAGAACAGTCCAAAGAGTAATAGTCTTATAAATTTTAACTTTTAAGCTTGTGGACAGAAGTCACCAGCTATAATATAAAAATAACAAGCAATTCAAACCTTTAATATTGTTTTATATCCTCTTCAATTCATTTTTTCTAATAACCGTTGAACATGAATACTTAAACCCTTTCGAATGTTCAAGTTTATTTCCTCCTATATCTATCATCGAAATCGCTCCCGTTCCTACTCCTGATCATGTATTTTCCTTTATCCTTAAAAATAAACTTCTTAGAAAGTTTAATTAAAGAAACTTGTAAATAATTTTACAATTACAGAGCCACTAACGCCTATTGAACAGATTCGATACTTAGGACTCCATCTTGACAAGAGACTTACTTGGAATCCACACACAAGACTGAAACGACAAGAAACTGCTCGTAGATTCCGATTGCTACAACACTTACTTGACAAACGCTCTAAACTTCCCATTCACTACGGCAAAACAAGAAAATGAGATACCCAAACCATCAAATTCTTCCCGCATCCAATCGTTACATTCCAAAATCCTACGTAAAATTCTTGATGCTCCTTATTACGTTAAAAATAAACTCATTCACATAGACCTTAACATCCCATTCGTTGCAGATTAGGCCCAAAACAGATATGCGTCTTTTCATTACTAACTATCCTAACCCAATTATTCTTAATCTTTCATCTTAAAAAATCCCTGATAATCCTCCTGGGCTTCTGAAAAGAAGATGACCACGGGACCTTCTAATTTAAATTAATGTTTGAAGTACCACCAATGGGTGGTGGTTCCTTCCCAAGATTTTCAAGTGTATATGAAACATACAACATATTTACTTATTGTATTATTTTGTACAGTTGTAAATTACATTAAATAAATAAAAAAAAAAACAATTACAGAGACATGTTGAAGTAAGAATAATTTGAATATAAAATGATGTTGGATATTAATAAACGCTCTCATTATCACTAATAAATCGATAAGGAGTTGTACAATTAGAAAGTTGAGCGTAAACTTATGAATTCGTTATCGCACTGATAACAGCAGTTTAGAGTATTTATTTAGTTGTTTACTTCTTTTTTTAAAATTTAGATAAGGTACAAAATAAATTTAAGGTTTCTATTTCGGCCTCGAATATTGTTTTGGAGAAGTGCGTCGCCAGCATGCAGCTGCCTATTGCACTGTACTGTACGTTGGTTTTGTACCGAACTTTGGTAGAGGGCAGCCAACCCGAAGTACTTCTGAAGCAGGGAACACTCAAGGGGATCTGGGAAGAAAGCATTGGAGGACGGCCCTACGCTACTTTCCTGGGAATACCTTACGCCAAACCTCCCGTTGGGAAGCACAGGTTCAAGGTAGGTACCGGATTTACGAAAGGAACATATTAAAATAAAATAATATCGATTCAATAATTCACTTTAAATTGTTTACGTGAATTTGAATGGTGGGGGCTGAATATATTCAAAGGTAGACTTTAGATGTGTTCCTGGGGATAACATACGCAATACTTTATCCCTAGTTCAAGTTAGGTACCGGATTTTCATCAGGTGTTCTTGGCAGAAGTTATTTATGGGAGGAAAAAAAATATTATAAAATCCATAGATATAATTGATTTTTTAATTCATCTAAAATTGTTTCCTTAAATTTGAATGATGAAAGATTTGATAAATTCATAGAAAGATTTTAGATGAGTTTCTGGGAATATCTTACGCCAAGCTTAGCTATCGCATGTCGTACACAATATGAAATAAAAAGTACTAAGTTTATACATCGTAGTTTCTATACTCGTATTTGGGCCATTATCTAAAAATATGTAAATCATATGTATAAATCTATTTTCAACCTTTAACGTACGCGCCATTCATTGGAAAAAATAAAATAAATATCGTTTACTCGCTTGCACTTCACTTCCTTATTTTAACATTGTTTTCATGGTTTTTTTAAAACTATGATAAAAGGTACTCCTGCGTGGAGTAATAGCGAAGGTACTGTGCTACTAAGTAGGTATTTAAGTATGATTATAATTTTTACTTTACCCACTTATTTGGCATATTGTCTTTCTTAATCACTTACACATATTGTATCCCATTATTTTATACTTTATTTCTCCTTTGTTTTTCTATCTATGTGTGTTTTTTAAAAAATAAATATCTCTTCTCCCCCCCCCCCATTAT
Organism: Halyomorpha halys; assembly: GCF_000696795.3. NCBI lineage: Eukaryota > Metazoa > Arthropoda > Insecta > Hemiptera > Pentatomidae > Halyomorpha > Halyomorpha halys. The sequence continues at coordinate 473,752 of NW_027109188.1, read as the reverse complement.
GTATATTACCATTTATTGCTTACCTAATTTAAATATTTATTTTACAATGTTTACTTTAAAATTATTTCCGTTATTGTGGTGTGCTAATTGCCATCTCCACTCCTCCCAATACAAACGGCTCAGTCTGTCATTGACATCCGTCAAAACAGGTATGAATTTTGTCTCATCGTTTGATTTTATTCTTTTCTTTTTTTATCTCTTAATTTGTACTTTAATATTTCTTCTCTTATTTTTCTGTTACTATTACCCTTTTCATTTACTGTTTAGAACCTTTAATTTTTCTTATTATATTTTACTTTTCATTGTATACCCCTGTTATGTTCCACTTATGTTTTTTCTTTTTTTTCTTTTTGTAACTATGTCAAGTGTTTGTATCTTTTTTAGCCTCGACGAAGCCCTGCAACGTGGGGCGAAACGTTGCCTCAATAAAAATAGTATAATTATATACTACGAGTTTTTTTTACCGCACCCGGACCATATTCCATTCGTCTATACACACAATCATCAATAATCTTCCATTATGACTTTTTAGTATTAAGATTTTAGTATGTGAAATCTGCGCTTATTTCTTGCCTTTTTTTGACTTTTTAAATATTGCTCGATTTAACTATATTAAATGTCCTCTTCCCGTTTTAAGTAAATGTTTCAAAAGTAATGTAGGGTGGTCGCTAAATAGGGGTTTCAGTGGGGGGAGTTTGTCAGGAAGGATCGCCTTCGAATATTTTTGGTGTTATGATCTCTTCTGAGATAGTGGTATGTCGTACATAGACAAATAATCTCTATAAGTCTCTGTTTGAAAGGTAAGATAAGTAAGGCTACCATTGAGGGAGAGTTTCGCGCCGTTTTCCAATTTTAGGCATATATAGTATTTTTATTCATACTGTTGTTTTATTTCTTGTTTTTCTTTTATATTTAAGCCATTTTTTAAAATATTGCTCGAGTTAACTATCTTAAGCCTTCTTTTCCCGTTTTAAGTAAATGTTTCAAAAATGACTGTCGCTTTCTGGGGGTTTCAGTGGGACTTACTTGGAATCCACACACAAGACTGAAACGACAAGAAACTGCTCGTAGATTCCGATTGCTACAACACTTACTTGACAAACGCTCTAAACTTCCC
>NW_027109188.1:468604-472255 GCF_000696795.3 Halyomorpha halys | reverse complement strand
ATGTTTGAAGTACCACCAATGGGTGGTTCTTTCCCAAGATTTTCAAGTGTATATGAAGCATACTACATATTTACCTATTGTATTATTTTGTACAGTTGTAAATTACATTAAATAAATAATTAAAAAAAAATAAAATAAATTTTTTTAACTTATTCTCTGGTCGCACCCGCAACCATCTTCTCCTAATAAATAGAGAAATTTTCCCACACTACAAACCTAACCTAGGCAGTCCTTATTTGAAACTCTCAGTCGACTTTCTGTCCATAGCTTTCGTAAAGGGAGTATAAATTTTAGGTTAGTTTCAAGTTCCGTGTAATTATAACTACAGATATTTTTATAAATGTGGCTATAATTAGAATTTAAGGCACATTCAATATCTGTTATAAGTTGTCAAATATATTTGTTAAAATAGTATTTTTGTTCCTAATTAGTATTTTCGGATCAGAATTAATTTATAATAAATGAAACTTTGATATGAATGATCGACTTTATCAACTATAAGGTGGTGAATCAAATTAAGAAGATTTGTTCACTCTTTGATGTTTCAGGAACCTGTTCCTAATGACCCTTGGATTGGGGACTATTACAACGCCACTAGAGAACCACCGCGATGCCTTCAGCTCAACCACAACACCCTCAACACCCCGTTCGCCATCTTGGGTTCAGAGGACTGTTTGTACCTCAATGTCTACACACCAGTGGTATCCATTATTACTAATATTATGAATCGAAGTTACATTTTCTAACTATTGACTACTTATTGATTACAGGTATAATCAGGTTAGTACCTCTAGTGGATATTTAAGGTCGATGTCTTCTTTCGAATGTAACATTTTTAGCATAAAGTAGCACCATTCCAAAGAAGGCAGTGTCTCCATTCCCGACACATCCTTTTCTAGTACAATAGCCAAAAAGAAAAAAAAAGTCAGTTATTGCACTCCAATATTTTATTACTTTAATAAAAACTACGTAGGATTATTAGTCAAAATTGATGAGTCTGATATAGGGGGATTAAAAAAAAACGGCTGTTTCAAAAAAATGTTTTTTCATTTGGAGCTTTATATCCTTTTATCGTATATTTCGTAGGAGTAGACGTTTTCATGATATTTCTGAGAAGAAATTCACAAATTTTTTATTTTATTTTATAACAGATCGGCTTGGTGGGCCTTACATGGTTGATATAACAATTATATTACATATATATTTTTTAATAATTGATTATGGGGGGGGTATAGTCTCGTACAAAAGACACCCCAAACTATATAAAATGTTCTTACTAAAAGAAAAAAAAAAGAAAATAAATAGATAAGAATAATGCTTCTTAATAAAAGAGGAAAGTAAAATTAATAACAAAAAATAATGATATTAGTACACTTAAATAAAACAAACAATTGTCCTCTAATAGTAAAAAGAAACAAGTTAATTTGAAAAAGGGAAGAGGGAAATAAAATGAATAATAATAATAATAAGTAAATAGAGGTAGTGTGACTATGAATTAATTTTATATTTATTAAAATTTGTAACAGAATGTCCTGCAGCAGTCTGGGCTTCAGTCTTCGGGTTGAGGTTGGGGTTCCCAGGTTGTAGGTCACTGCTCCTTTAACTGTTGGCAACTGGGAGTGGAACTTCATGAACCGTTTTTCATGTAATCCTCTATTGACTCCATCTGTAATTCGCGATGCAGTTGGCTATTTCTTATGAACCAAGGAGCATTAACAGCGGTTCTTAGGACTTTGTTTTGAAAAGATTGTAGTTTTTTCCTTTTCGTAAAGGATCCCGCATCCCAGACTTCACAGCTGTACATCAGCAGTGGCCTGAGAATTGTTTTAAATATAAGAACAGATGTTTCTGGTTTTAGTTTGGAATTTCTGTTTAGGGTAGGATATAGCATTGCTAACCTTTAGAAGTTTGAGTTAGTTTGATGCTGATATGGTGATTCCAAGTAAGGCGGCGATCTAGGTGAATTCACAAAATGTTGATTTCTAGTTGCTGGGACAAACTTTCTATTAGGATTATGATGTCACATTCTTTATCCATTCGACTGAAATTGCCAGACCACTTGAAGTTGTTCCTTTTTAAGAGCGATAATCACTTTAAGGACTAAACCTCAGGACTAAACCTAAACCTTTTTTGAGCCTAAATTTTTTCTTTTACTGAATTATTTTAGCGTGCTCAATACAATTACTTTCATTTGAAGTAGACTCCTCTCGATGTACGCTATTTAGCATATAGTCATTTTGTGGCTCAATTCCAACTGCTTGGATTTTCTTTTATAATGTGGTTGTAATTAGAATCCAAAACTTCTTAGAACTCTTTCTCTCAGTCCTGCAACTTTATTTTCTTTGCCCCAGTTATATTCTGATCACATATTTGTTTACACCTGTCTTCATATTATTTTTTTCTGTTCTACCGTCGTCACTGAAGATTTTCCTTTTTTTTTTTTCTTTTTTTTTTACAAATTCTTCTCTAATTTTTTTTTTTGGCTTGATCTTTTACTTGTATGATTCCTGGCATAGATTTATTCAGCACCACTGCACGATCTTTTGATGATGATAATTAAAGAGAAGAATTCCTTGCCTCTCACATTTAGCCTGAATCTCTTCACTTCTTGACATAATTGTATTATAATTACTCTAACACTTAAGAAAAACCTAAAATTGATGTTTTGAGGCAAATGAAGAGAACTACTTTGGATTACAGGGCAGATATCTAGGCTGATGAGAAATCCAGTCTTTACTTTAAAGTATAAGCAAATACTTCTAAGTAAATATTTATTTTGTTTATGGTTTTCCAGCATTTACTTGATGACTTGAGATTATAAAGTATAATTAAAGATAGTTTAAAATTAAAGGTAAAATTTATGAAATTGAAGTACTGATTAAATGTGGCCTGAACAGTTTACCTTATTGTATTGAACGGAAGTTACAAATCTTCAAATAGTGAACTGTTTAAGTAATTTGCATTTCAATTAACAAGAATAAATACTTTGACAAGTAAATGAATTAATTAATAAATTATAAAAATGTGTCCATAGATCACCGATGCAAAAGGTACAGATGGAAAACTATTGGACGTCATAGTGTTCATTCACGGAGGAGCTTTCATGTTCTTGACTTCCAGCGTGTTCGGAGGTTCAATTCTCATGGAGCGAGAAATAGTCTTAGTCACCATTAACTACAGGCTTGGACCTCTAGGTGCTGCAACAGCTTTCTTAATTCTACAGAGAATGAACAGAAAATTATAATCAATTTTTATTCCGTTCAGGTTTCATGAGCACTGGTGACGCCATCTTGCCGGGTAACAACGGCCTGAAGGATCAGGTACTTGCTCTGAAGTGGGTACAAGAGAACATCGCAGCCTTCGGTGGAGACCCCGACAGGGTAACGATAGCAGGATTCTCGGCCGGATCTGCGAGTGTCCATTACCATATCTTGTCTCCTCTCAGCAAGGGTGAGTTACTTCTAAGTCTTTCGGCGTTTTCAGTACAGCAATTTGCTTTGATATTGTTGTTGATATAATATACTTTTGTTGAAGTAATCCTGGCGAAAAACTATTAAATTAGCATGTTTTTACCTAAAAACTTTAATAATAATCATTAATTATTTTATAATTATGAGAGATAGTTGACCGTGGATGATAAATGAGGAGAAG
>NW_027109188.1:461806-467774 GCF_000696795.3 Halyomorpha halys | reverse complement strand
TCGGCACATTAAAATAAGTTAATCATACTTATTTGTGTTTCATTGACCGCACCCCCAACCATCTTCTCCTCATTAATTAATTCACTGGGTAGATTCTCCACATGTTCTTATCATGTCATCATATCATTTACAGCAAATTTACTTGATGTGTATATGTGTATACAGTTGTAAATATTAATAAATAAATTATAAAAAAAAATTCATTAATAATTGTTGTAGGAAGATAGTCGGGGCGAAGGTCAATGAAGGTATTATTGACCGCCACCCGGAATATCTTCCTACAATCTACTTCATCTACCAATATTAATAATTGTTGGTATAATTATTTTCGAATTGAGGTTTATTAATTGTTTTGATCATGCACAACCGTATCAGGAATTAGAAGAGAACTTTATTGCTAAGAACGTTGGGACGAGGGTCCCACAACCTTCTGAACAAAGCAGTTTGTAGGTTCGATTCCCACTTAAGTCAGTCAATAATTATTTCGGGCACTCCAATAAATAAATCTTTACATACCCACTCTGGGCATGTATACATCTAGAGTCAATGTGGCCGATTGAATCGTAGCCCTTTTTCGAATTAAAATGAAATAAACAGATAGTAGCATGGTCGTTACAAGATATAATAGGGGTTGGGATAGAAATAGTAGTTGTTTCTAGTTTTTCGAGACTAAAGCATAAGAAACAGTATGATGATTTCAATCTTGATACGCACCTGATTAACACTGTTTTTTAGGTCTTTTTAAGGCAGCCATTTGTGCCAGCGGTTCGTCCCTGAACCCTTGGACTATTGCTGAGAACTCCAGAGAGAAGGCGTTCTTCGTGGCCAGATCGTTAGGATGTCCTACAGGAGACTCCCAGTCGTTGATCAAGTGCCTCAGGAATCGACCTGCCGAACATATTGTCGGAATGACGAGGCACTACATGGTACGTAATCTAACTAACGTTACATTATTAATAAATCAACTTTATAATTTATTACTATTTTTTCTAGCCTTGGCTATACAACCCGTTCTCTCCTTACGCCTTGGTCGTGGAGCCGCCCGGTCCGAATGCTTTCCTTCCAGACACGCCGATAAACCTCCTCAAACAGGGGAAGGGTGTGGACGTTCCCATACTCTTTACCTTCACCAAAGATGAAGGACTCTACCCAGGAGCAGGTAATATCATAATACAATCCAGTAAAATTATTTATATTGATATATATATTTATGTACATATAAAAAACATATGGTAAAAAACTGGTGTAGCACGAATCATTGCAAAAAAAAGAAAAGAAAAAGTAAGGTCATACTGACATTCTGAAACAGCGCACCGATTTTCTCAATAATTTACACTGGTACACTCAAAGAGCAACACTGACATCTTCAAAGAACTACTATGAAATCCTCACTGTTATTTTTAATTTACGTACAAAATTAAACTGCACAAGCTTTGTAACTTATTCACTGCCGAACTCAATGCTATAGCAGCAGCACTTCACTTATCTTTGTCTTTGAACCAAAACAATAGAACAATAATTACAGACTCATTAAGCTCGTTAAAATGTCTAGACTGTATGTATGCGCAGCATCCGAAAAATTCCTGCACCCATTTCTACTTAAACACTAAATCGGGTGTCACTTATATTTTTATGGGTTCCAAGTCATGTAGAAATCGCAAGGAGTAGAAGTACTAGTAGAAGCACTCGCGTTCCCGGTACGGGGTAAAGCAATTTTAACTCCCGTAGATGGAGTAAGATACATGGGAATTTTATGGAACGAAATACCTAGGAGTAAAATTAAAATTATTTAAAAAAACCTCAAGCTCTGGGGGTACCTCCAGGCGTAAATATCGTAGAGAAGTCACACGAAGCTCACTCACTCCTATCTTATCTCAAAACAAACACCTCCGAACTGCCAGAATTGTAACATCAATTTGACTATTAGCTACATTTTCCAAGAATGCCCATATTTTATGTTAGACCTCAATAGCTTAGGATTGAACCCAGATATTTCAAAAACTCTTTGAGATGACGAGAAACAATAAATTCGGCATTTCAGATTTTAAAATCAAAAGGTTTAATGACACATATGTAACTTAAAAAAATAGCAAAATTAAATATAAAATAAATGACGTTAATTACTACGGGTTTTTTATGGCATTAAACAAATTGTTCTACTCAAAGATCAACACTGGAGTCATCAAGGAGTTTTCAAAGTTTGCTGACGACTGTTCTTGCACTATTCTGTATGTTTACATTATTGATAACATCATTATATATATTAAAAAAATATATACTAAGTTTACCTTTATTCAGTCCGAATGGACGTCCAAACAAGCACTTGCTCTTCCAGGTCAGGACGCGGTCATTCTGCTACCCCAAGAAATAAATTTTCTGATGAACAATGAAATATCGGCTAGTTGCCATGTTGGCAAGCCATGTGGAATGAAAGCTCACCAAGCAAATTAAAAATTATTAAAAACCGATTAAACCATGGACCACATCAAACCGTTCCAATCGCAGGGAGGAGGTAGCAATAGCCAGATTAAGAATAGGTCATACGAATTTAACTCATGCATATCTGATCAAAAAGCCACCACCGCCAAAATGTCAATACTGCAATAGTACAGTTACAATCGGTCACATATTTGAAGAATGCCATTTCTATTCCATGAACTTTAGTAGATTGGGAGTGGGACTGAGAGTATCGGATGCTCTGGATGATGACCAGAAGAACATAGAACTTGAAAAAACATAGGTTTTGATTTCCTTAAAAAGCAATAACTTTTTGTATAAGATTTAAACCTAAAAGTTTGTTTTACGTAATAAATAATTCTAAAATAATTAATTATTTAAATTTATTTAGTAATTATTCAAAAAGTTTTAAATCTTGAAACTGAATTATAAAATGTAAAACATGGGCGATAATGACCTCTGGGTTTTACGCCCTAAAGCCCCAATGAACAACTTCAGTTCAAACGGTTCGCATGGAAAGTTACTGAAATGTGACTTTTATTAAAAAACAAAAAATAATAACAATCATTAATCTTTTTACTATATTTCACTTAGATTGTTGTTTAAACATTTTCAGAACTTGTTGGTTGGCCTGAAAATTTGAAAGAGATCAGAGAACGACTGGACGAACTTTTGCCTTCAGTATTGGACTATAATTACACAACACCTAACGAGGAAGCCAAACTGGAAATCACTAAAAAAATCATAGAACACTACAAGGTAGATCTGAACACAAAGGAAGGTGTGAGAAATTTCGTGGAGGTGAGCACTATTTTTAACCAAGAGTAGGTTTATTATTTCCTATACTATAGTTAATAATAGTTTTTGTCTCTTTCTGTTTTGTTTTCAATAATAATCTCCATTATATAACCGGGAGTTACCTGTCTTCAACAACCTACTCACTGGAGTTATTATAATAATAACAATAATAATAAATTGGATTTAGCACTGAAGCCCGATCCCATCCGCCTATAAAACCTACAACTACAAATAATACTAAAAATTATTTTCTTTTACATCTAGGGCTGATTATATCAGTTTTCGGTGTAATTATATGTTTTTTATAAAATAAAAAGAGCCCACTCATAAGGGGTATTCATGATCTTTGGTTTAACATGTTAAAGCGTGTTAAATGGAAAAACCCATGTTAAATCGAAAAAAATTGCCTTCTTTTATCGTGGTAAAACGAAATAACATTTAACATGGCTGAGAGTCTGTTACTTGGTCTGTTAAATGGAGAATGACGTCACACAATAGACCAGTTGAGATCGCCGCCATTTTTGTTGTTGTGACAGCTCAGTTCTTTCGTGTGTTAGAACACCTATTCCTTCATTTATTGAATAACCAAACCTCCACATCTTTGTAATCAAATAAATATGCAGGTATTGATTAACATTATAAACAGTAGTAAAGGATACCTTTACTTTGTTGTCATTTTCTCTTTTTATTTAAAATTTTTTTTAGCCGGCTATACCAATGTAAAATTCCAATATACCATTTCATTTGTAATTTCATTCTACTATCTGAAAATTTGTAAACGCTCGCCAGATAAAAATCTCACTATATGAACCATGTAATTATTCTTAGGGGACATATGCCCCAGAATAAAGTTATTTTTCATTTCATTTCATAAGCTAAACTTTCACACAAATTCCACTTTTCACTCACTGTAGCCATGTTGTAATTAATTACTTAAATCAAAACTGAAGTAAACAATAACATGAGGGTCTGGAAGGAAGGTTATAAACATAAAGGCTTATAAACAAGTTGCTGATAAAATCCGCTGGGGGCTCTTATGCATTTAACGTTTAACATGACTTCAAATAGGGGTGCTCACAATCCTATAGTTATAACATTTAACATGGTAAAACATTTAACATTTAACACAACATCATGAATACCCCTATAATATAAGCACTACTAGCGCTTGTTGTGGCCAAAAGAAAAACCTTACTTCCCCTAGCGACCTCGGTGGACAGAAAAAGAGACCAGGGTATAACAGAGAGACATTTGAAAATCAACCTCATCATGTGTGAGTAGATACCGAGGCAGACACTCCCCGGCAGTAGAAAAGAGGGCTGGGGTGAAAGAGGAGAAGGGATCATGAGAGAAGAGACAGGCAACTATCCAATAAGATTAATAGCACAAACCTAAGTAAGTTCAATTTTAATTTATTAATTTTGCTTTTTCTACCTTAATCATCATCATTAACATAAAATCCGTAGACCACAAATCAAAATTTATTAACAGTTTAACCAGAAATGTTTTGTTTTTACCACCCCCTTACAAACATATTGTAAATTATTTTATGATATCACGCAGTAAGCTGAACACAGATCAATTAACATCTCATTTGTAACAACCTTTTTGTTTTATTTTTTATGTATTTATTCACTAGTTTTCATTAAGTGCGGCCTCATTGTTTTTGGTTAATATATGTTATTGTAAAATTAAAGTTACCTTATGGTTGTTTTGAAGGGTCCTAGTCCCAGAATAATAAACTATTATGCATTTGCTTACATAATAAACTATTTTTTGTTTCAAGTCCTCCAAGCTATCAACGTGAAGAGCCCTGATGGAGCTCCTCAAAGTGGGTCGAAACGTCGGCAATAGTTTTTAACTATTTTTTTTTTCGCAACCCTTACCATCTTCTCCATATTTTTCATTTCACTAAACTCGACATTATGAATCGATTCAGTGAATAAATAATCCTTCTACCTGTTTCAGTTAATCGGTGATAGGTTGTTCTTCCATGGTATCACTAAAGCGGCCAAACTCCACGCTAGCCTGTATTCTTCTCCTGTCTACATGTACCGCTTCTCCTACATGGGTGAAAACAGCCTTTCACTTGTCGAAGGAGGCTCAAAGGAATTAGGTACAAAACAATTTTTGTTTTCTTTATTATATTCCTCAAAATAAGTTTGATGAAATGTTCGTAGCAGGAATCAATTAAATTTATATTGCAGGTGTGTGCCACGCGGATGACGTCTTGTACGTATTTTCCAGAGAAGGTTTAAGCACCCAAGAGACTGAGGCGGATAGGCAAGTGTCGAGGGATATGGTGAACTTGTGGGTCTCTTTCGCAGTCAATGGGTAAGTTCTAAATTACAGAGAGATACATGAGCACAGATATAATACTCAAGTAAGAGGACAAACTAAGAAGGATCATGTACCTTGAAATACAAACTGGCAGAGGTGCATATTGTAACAATTTGAAAAACTATGGAGAGGGGAAAACAGAAGGGTAGCGCGGGAGATTGTAAACGTCACGAACAATATAGGAGCGTTAAAAATCCGGGTGATAGTATTGAAGAAATTAAGAAATAACTAGGGTACGAAGTAGGGATGGGATATCGATATCGATATTATAGAAATATCGATATTTTGTCTCCGATATCTGATATTTTGATATCGATATCGAGTAACCGATAATATCGGAATATCGATATTCTCCTTCGATATTATCGGTTTC
>NW_027109188.1:460090-460731 GCF_000696795.3 Halyomorpha halys | reverse complement strand
GATATAATATCGATATCGATATTGCTATCCGATATCGATATCGATATCAATATCGATATTTTTCTTTCGATATCCCATCCCTAGTACGAAGATACATTCGAGTTTTTTTTTATGATCCCTTTCTGTTCAATTCTGACATATGGTGGAGGGGGGGGGGGAGGGTCGAGTTTAGTAGTACCACCACAGAAATACAACTCGACCGCCCGAGCTGGAGCCGAACTGCCGCCGCTGCAGTTCCCAGGATGTAAAGACCCACGCCTCAACTTCTTTAGCTGCAAACGGCCCTTCCCGGGTGATAACCATAATAGAATATAATGTTGTCACTATAGAGAGCATTAGAGAAACCAAGAAGCGTAGTCGGTTTATATTGAACAATTGAAACTTCCGTTGCGTAAACTTATGTTGCAGGAATAAGGTATGCCCAGGAAAAATTAACATAAATCTTTTTTTATTTTGTATTTATTTTTGTTATTTTTTGTGATATGACTAGTTTATGGGTACTGCCTATAAACTGGTGGGAGTGGGGAGTTAAAGTCAGAAGTAGAGTATTCATCTTGATACTACAACTATAATGTAAACATTTCCAAGAAAGATTAGTAAGGAGAATAAGGTAAGTCTTTTACTGGAGCCCATGTATATCA
>NW_027109188.1:457396-458573 GCF_000696795.3 Halyomorpha halys | reverse complement strand
ATTTTATTTTTTTACACCCCTTAATCTCATATCTAAATAATTGAATTTTTTATTTTTATTAATATTTTTCATGACTAGATTTAATTATTTATATAACATTTAAAATTTACATATTGACAATTTGGGTAGCTAATTGGTATGGCATTGTGCTACTAACTCCAAGGACCCAGATTTGAATCCAGCTATGACAGATAATTATTATCTGTTTAACTGTAGCCGTGAGTCAGCCCTGTGGGTTTGGGAGGCCTTCAGAGTCCACCCAGCCTCGTAAAGTTAATATGGTAAAAGTCTGGTGGTCGAGCGTAATTCTGACCAAATCACCTCCTTGCACAACCATTGGTCTAGTAACAGTGTACTTACAAAGTACTGCAGCTCTAACCCTTCATGGCTTGTAGCGGTACAGATTTACTTATTTTTTTATTTAATTTTTAATGTTGACAATTTCATAGGAATGTTTATAAAGGTTTATTGTTGATCGAAGTTGAAATTTTCATTTTATTTTGAAGTCTTCTGAACTTGAATACAACAATTTGTTACAGAACATTGGATGGACAAAGTGTTGGTGAGAACTTGCCTAAGATAGCCTTTACCGATATCAGAGGCCCCTCTCTGCAGGTGCCCATGCTGGTCGAGGAAATGGGGGAAGAAAAGTTCTGGGACTCTCTGAACCTCTTGGAGAACATAGCCACTGTCACTCGTGAAGAGCTTTGAATTCCCTTCAGAGTGCATATTTAGTGAAAAAAAATTATAAAAGTAAATCGTAATATTACTACAGCTCTGCATTTGAAAGCTGTTATGAACCTCATGACCAACTTAAAAGTCTTTGGCCCTAAGAAGAAAAGAAAGGTCTTCTTGATTTAATAAATAATAATCATATTCCAAAATTTTACAATTTATTCTATAATAGTCTGTAAAAGTTTATATATTTTTCTCTAATCTAATTATTTAAGTTTGTTTTTCTCTTTTGTCATCATGATTTTTTATGTTCTTTTTAATTCTAATTTCTGAGTTCTCTTTCTACTTTTGTATAATTTACAATGCAAATATAAGTCAGGTGATTAGAAGAAATATTTTCTTAAAAACCAGCACATTGGGTTGGAAAAATGTGTAGAATGCTGACACAATACATTTGTTTAATAAATAAATTTTACTCCAAGAGAAACAAGTACCTAATATA
>NW_027109188.1:441447-456016 GCF_000696795.3 Halyomorpha halys | reverse complement strand
TGTAATTGTAATTGTGTAATTGTAATTGTGTAATCGTAATTGTGTAATTGTAATTGTAATTGTGTAATTGTACTGTAATTGTAAGCTTTAGCATCGCTCAGATGTTCGATTGGCTATTTCTCGAAATAGACACATTTTACAAAATACAAATTTTCTGAAAAGTCTCTTATATTATTATAATAAGTGATTAAAATTTCATGTTTGAGACTTCTTTAGTTTATCAGTTTTAAATTTAAAACGAAGTTTAAGAAATATTTATCTTATTAAGTATATCTCTAAGACATTAGATTTAAATATTTCTAAAGGGGCAATGTTTAAAAATATAAAATATTTAGAAAACTTTCTTTTACCACCTTATAATAAATAGCAGACAAATCACAAAATGGTATGAATCATTAATAGCACTTTTACAATTTTGACAATTTAGTGGTTAAATTGAACACTTTATCGATTGGGAACAATTACGTATATAGGCCTAAAGAATGTACAACTAGGTGCAAGAAAACTCAAGTTAAAAGCCAATTTACCATGGGCTGTCAGAGTGAAAATGGTTTAATAGCATATTTTTCCTGTGGTGTAGGAGAAAAGAAAATCTTGAGGTTTCGATACCGCCCCTTCTTCCTGAAAGATATTTTATATTTAAAAACACATTGGAAAAATTTAATTTATTATAAATACTATTGAGTTAAAACATTTATGTATAAATGAAATATTAAACTTTTTTTACCTTATTATTTTTGATTTTTTAGCTTACCCATAGCCAAAAAAATTCACTTATTTTCTTTGCCATTTGGCATCCATGATCTTTGACTCTGTATAAAAGAACAAAAAAAAAATCTAAAAAAGTAGTAGCTCACTTGTGGAAATTATTCATATAATATTTGATTTCATAATTGTTTAAATACTTTTTTATTCACTTATGGTTAAACATGAATTATTTATTACAAGAATAATTGATGATGTCATTTATTGAATAACTATAATTTTTTCAAAACAACATTATTAATAAAATATAATTTAATAAAGCATCACATTACTCTTAATAAAATCATATTATTGAATTATCTTTATTCAAAAATCATAATTTTGTTATAGACTTTTCAATTGTGATCCATATTAAGTTACCTTGCATGTCACATCAATAAAATATAAATTATCTAAAGCACACCAGGATTCTATTAGTATCAATAAACTTTATCCTTCATTATCACAGATCTATAATTTATGGGAAAAAATTAACAAAGCAAAGTGTAATGACATACCAGTATTATACAATGGGCACCTTAAATACAAACTGTCTCCTTTGTTTTCATTATCATTTAAAATAATATAAAAAGCAGAGAATAGTTAAAGAAAAATATTTAAAGAATCATTAGTTGAAAATATAAAAAGCTAGGTAAATTATATAAGTTATTGAGATACTGTGTGTAGACACAATTAATAAAAAAATTGATGGACTATAAACATAAATTAATTAAAATAGAAATTACAGAAAATTATGGCGGGAATATGCATAAATTCACTAACAGTGAACATAAGGAGATAATATAGTGTAGGCGATTGTGGAGATTCGGGATCAGTAGATAATGAACAGTAGGCAGGAAGAAACCGATAAGTAAATGAAAACGAATAAACAGAAATTTGTTTGAAATAAGCAATAAAATACTTTAATAATTATAAAAATAATTTGAGAAGACAGCTTATGTTAATAATTTTAGTGACAGAAGATTCACTTAGAAATAGTATCGCGATTCACGTTCATTAACTTTTGAACTTTTTAACGAATGGATTGAACGTAATAAGCATTCCTTTGACTAGAAAACAATTTCAAGTCATGGAATCGATAAAAAATTAATAAAGCATCTCCAATAACAATTATTATACCAACTCTTCACTAAATACCTTTACATGCTGGAACGTATCTAAAGGTGAAAAAAAGATAAACTCTTAAAAATTAAGACGATTTGAGAATAATCGTCCCAAACAATAATAAATTATCGGGAACTATCAATATGGCTGGAAATATTTCTATAATAAAATGAATTCCACGATCTACATAACAATAAACTTACGTTAAATATCGAAAAGACTAAAGCTATCATGATTGGATCTCCCTTTATCCTTAAATCTATCCCAGGACCTCTCAACCTTATTTTAAACAATACTCCTATCTCATTCCATGCGTCAGTTAAAATCTTGGTGTCACTTTTGATCAAACTTTATCCTGGAAACCATGTATTGTCAGAATTTCCCGTCAAACCATTGGTACTCTAAAGCAATCCAATCGAATCTGTTATGTCCATTCATTCAAAACCCTTCAACTCATAGTTTCTTTCTTGTTTTTCCCTACTTTGACTATGGCTGAAATCTCGGGTAATCTCGAATCTAAACTTAAACGTTTTATGAATTTCACAGTACGATTTATTTTCGAGATCAGCAGAGATACGCAAGTTAAGGAACCGGTATTATAAATTTAAACAATTGTCCCTTGCCCAACTGTACCTATGTCACTTTAGACATATGGTTGAGTATGACCACATTCTCTTACAATTTTATAGAAACAGGAACCCAATAAAAACGACTAGATTCTAAGAAGGGCCCTGGAGATCCTTCTAACAGCCCTTTCAAGCCCTTAGTATCCTGTATCACTGGCAAGGGTTGACACTTAGGCAGGTACATGCTGCCATCTCACAATGGGATTGCATAAGTTTAACTATTTTATGTTTAACACATGGAAGTTAGTTCTCACAAGTTCATGATATCCAACAATCCACAACTCTTACCCCAATTTCTTGGAAGCCTGACACCCTGCTTCTAGTCACGCTTTTTTTCCTCCCAGATATTTATTTCTAATTCCATAGGCTCTCTAGGCCCCGCCCAGTCTCCTAAAATTATCTGATTGGTCCAAACCCCTTCTCCTATTTCATTATTCTTCCTACCCCCTCTTTTCAAGCGTACATATATATTTCCTAGCACTAGACAGCTAAAAGAGACTCTGTAACAGTAAGAGTTAGAGTAAAGAATAACATGTAGTTCTTGTAAATATGTAAGAATAAAGTCATTTTAGTCTTCACTGATGTTTATGTTATTTAAGTCGCATACAACTCAGTATTACGCCGAGCTGAAGTGGCTCTATCCATCCTTCGGATGCCAATATTTCCTAGCATCCTTTCTATTCCAAGCAATTAGTACTCAACGCCCCTCCTATATCCAAGAAAACCAGCAATTATAGTTATTGCAAAATGAAAATTACCTTTGTTATTTTCATTATCATTATTTTAGGTTCGTTTTTATTCTTTTTTTTTTGTGTCCTTCCCCTTTCTTTATTTTATTCTTACCCCTTATTTTCTCCACTTTTAACCATTTTTCTTACACGCGTTATAAGTTTTGTTCACTATACTTATAATTTGCCTCATTATCATCTATTATTGTTACATATGTTTTCTTCCTCTCAATTTTCATTTTCTTTCCATATTTCAATTTTTAAATTAATAATAACTAATATGTTCATACTTCTTTGGATTATTTAACTTCATTTTTATTTCATTTCCTTAATTATGTCATTTTACCCACTTTTTCAATTACATATATATACATTTTATTTCTCGCTTCTCTCATCACTTCATTTTATTAATTCTATTTTGTAAAATTATTCTTTTTATGTGTAAAATTATTCTGTTTATACTTTCATTTTTATTTTTTTATTTTTCTATACTTACTGTGGTTGTTATCTTGTTCTGTTTTTAGCCCTGAAGAAGAAACTCTAGCGTTTCTACATGCGTTGGCACATTAAAAATAGGTTAATCGAACTTATTTGTGTTTTTCATTGACCGCACCCCCAACCATCTTCTCCTCGTTCATCATTCACAGTCAACTATCTCTCATAATTACCTTTGTTATTGTTCTGAAGGGACCTATTTTTCATTTCATTTCAATTATTAAAAAACTATATCACAATAATTAAAAAACAACAGAATTATCAAACAGTTATCATTATAACCAACGCAGAGAGTCCCATAATGGCGAATGGAACCTAAAAATGTTTTAATATCGAACCCAACTCAAATTAATATTGCCCAAACTCTCAAATACACTTACACGTGAACTGAATATAAAAATCCGCTTTTATTTGAATGAGATGAAAATTTATTTAACTATATTTGATAGAAATTAACCGATCTTCCAATTCGGTTCTGTTCATTATTTCATTACCTAAAATAATATCATTATTGTGACTAGAGGTAGAAATATCAAATTATATTCGTGCAACCCTCCCTAGAACGTTCATACAATACAACCCTCTAGTGATACAAGAGAGCAAACTGAATGAGTAGGCAATGAGGCATTGTACACGTATGGCAATACAACCCTCTAGTGGTACAAGAGAGCAAACTGACTGAGTAGGCAATGAGGCATTGTACACATATGGCAATACAACCGAACCTAAAATAATGATAATGAAAATAACAAAGGTAATTTTCATTTTGCAATAACTATAATTGCTGGTTTTCTTGGATATAGGAGGGGCGTTGAGTACTAATTGCTTGGAATAGAAAGGATGCTAGGAAATATTGGCATCCGAAGGATGGATAGAGCCACTTCAGCTCGGCGTAATACTGAGTTGTATGCGACTTAAATAACATAAACATCAGTGAAGACTAAAATGACTTTATTCTTACATATTTACAAGAACTACATGTTATTCTTTACTCTAACTCTTACTGTTACAGAGTCTCTCTTAGCTGTCTAGTGCTAGGAAATATATATGTACGCTTGAAAAGAGGGAGTAGGAAGAATAATGAAATAGGAGAAGGGGTTTGGACCAATCAGATAATTTTAGGAGACTGGGCGGGGCCTAGAGAGCCTATGGAATTAGAAATAAATATCTGGGAGGAAAAAAAGCGGGACTAGAAGCAGGGTGTCAGGCTTCCAAGAAATTGGGGTAAGAGTTGTGGATTGTTGGATATCATGAACTTGTGAGAACTAACTTCCATGTGTTAAACATAAAATAGTTAAACTTATGCAAGTCCATTGTGAGATGGCAGCATGTACCTGCCTAAGTGTCAACCCTTGCCAGTGATACAGGATACTAAGGGCTTGAAAGGGCTGTTAGAAGGGTCTCAGGGCCCTTCTTAGAATCTAGTCGTTTTTATTGGGTTCCTGTTTCTATAAAATTGTAAGAGAATGTGGTCATACTCAACCATATGTCTAAAGTGACATAGGTACAGTTGGACAAGGGACAATTGTTTAAATTTATAATACCGGTTCCTTAACTTGCGTATCTCTGCTGATCTCGAAAATAAATCGTACTGTGAAATTCATAAAACGTTTAAGTTTAGATTCGAGATTACCCGAGATTTCAGCCATAGTCAAAGTAGGGAAAAACAAGAAAGAAACTATGAGTTGACGGGTTTTGAATGAATGGACATAACAGATTCGATTGGATTGCTTTAGAGCACCAATGGTTTGACGGGAAATTCTGGCAATACATGGTTTCCAGGATAAAGTTTGATCAAAAGTGACACCAAGATTTTAATTGACGTATGGAATGAGATAGGAGTATTGTTTAAAATAAGGTTGAGGGGTCCTGGGATAGATTTAAGGATAAAGGGAAATCCAATCATGATAGCTTTAGTCTTTTCGATATTTAACGTAAGTTTATTGTTATGTAGATCGTGGAATTCATTTTATTTTAGAAATATTTCCAGCCATATTGATAGTTCCCGATAATTTATTATTGTTTGGGACGATTATTCTCAAATCGTCTTAATTTTTAAGACTACATCTTAAAGACTACGTCTTAATTTTCAACTAGAGTTGAGACTGAAGAGACTTATGAATTGCTTTGTAAGATTTATCTTTGGATTTCTGCTATACCGAGTTGCAATGGCTCTATCCAACCTCCCGAAGGCAATACCTCCTTGGTGTTTTCCTATTCTAAGTCCTTAAAATAAAAAATCTTACCTATATTCTTGATCTCCTCACTCTTTGTTCATACATCCATTCATTAAACACCAAATCCCAACCGAATGATTTATATATGCCCTCCTGTAGAACCGCCTTCTCCAGCAAATCCTTCGTCATACGTGCAACCTCCTTCTGGAATTCTCTCCCCATGTCTATTCGCCAATCCTCCTCCATTCTTTCCTTTAAACAACACCTATTCCTACACTTATTTCATAACCAAACTTCCTCATCATTGTAAACAATATAGTTAAGCAAATATTGATCAACATTCTAAACAGTAGTTAAATCGAGATCTCAATATAATTTTATTTTGCTTACTGGAAACTTTTAAATGAAGGCCAGACAAAAATCATAATGTATAAACTATGTATTTATTTTTAGGGACCATATATCCCAGAGTAAAATTATTTTTTCATTTCATTTTATAAAAAGGAAAAAAGTTTAATTCACCAAGAGCTTCTCGATGAAGAAGTTGAAAAGACTCCCCAGCTTGGATAAATACCTAGGCGAATCCCTACAGGTGATTAACCTATTCAAAAATCCATGGTGGGGGATAAAAAACTTGACATTGTTTGGGACCACCACTTAATGAAAAAATTCAACACCCCAGGCCGGATTCGAACTCGCACTTCTCAGATTGACATGCGCCTAACCATCTAAGCTACGGACGGCCCTATTTTAATCTATCTATCTATGTTAGTACGGTTAGTTAAGCAATACAAATGTAATTCATAAGAATTAGCTTGGTCCACTATTTGCTCTTATCTGTTGACGTGTTGGGAAGTTTGGCAACAGCGGTTACGTCATATCGTCTCCTCGTCGCTTCTCTGTCCTGATGCTTCATGCGTTGGTGGGTATAATAGTAAATATCATGAAAAATGGCCACCATGTCTTGGTATCTACTGTGCTGGTGGTGGCAATCAAGTCCAGCATCTTTATTGTCTTCCGAAGAATGTGAATAAGGGGAGCATCAACAAATGAGACCCTTAATCCTGACTATATATTAAAAAAATTGTGTAAATCCTACAAGCGGAAAAACAAATGTATTGGGATAGTCTCAACTCATTCTTTCTCATTCCTTTTAATATTTTTTGGATTGATCCGATATGCTTTGTATTTGTATTAGCGACAGGAACTCAACACATCTGTTCGTTTTTGTTTTTTTTTCAATATTCGTCTGTAACAATTCAATAATTAAGTCTTTGAATATTACTAGGAAGCAGACTTGACACCTAAACACTGTTCACCCATCGTTATAAATAATAAAATTCACAGTATTAAAAAAATTTTATAAAGATTGTATAATATTTTTGGCGAAGCTCAGTAATTGGGCGGATTAATCAGACAATTTTAGTTCATTATATAGATTGCGCTACAGGATACGTTTACAGCCTGAAGTTAGTATGCGTTGTTGTTGGCTTCATGTACTTCCATCATGATAATTGGATCTTACAAATGATTTTAATTTCAAATAATTCTATTTTTAAAAATAATAGAGATGATTCAATGTATTTAAATTTTTGACTTCCTGAAAAACGGAGAACTAAATTTAAAGTACGATTGTTTATGGGTAATTTGAATTACAATGATGTAAATTATATATTAAAAAAAAAAAATGTGCACAGTTGCAACTCATGAAGGTTCAGTGATTTGTAAGAAAGTTTTCTTAAGAGACCAACAGTTGTGCAAGCAGGTGGTTTGATCAGAATCACGATTTTTATTCTATTAAATTCTTTAATATTTTATATTTATCCATTGTTTATGATTACCAACGACGTGAACTGGTTTTTTATTTCAAATAAGCAAAATTAAAAGAACTTTAAAGGAAGATTTATTAAAAATTCATCATCAAATCCCTTTTATAGGTGATATTGTAGACCAGTTAATAAAACATCGGTCCACCAAGGTTAATCAAAATCGTTAGTGCTGGTTTTCAGAATATCCTAAAAATTGTATTCGAAAGCATAAAAATATGTAACATGTCATTTTTTGAACAAGCCTCGCTGATAGTAATATTGTTCTAGAACTGGTTATTTGGAATCGGGGACCTCAGAACCTTTTTCTTTCCGTCGAAAACTTGAATTCGAAGTTTTGCACCATTGCATTACTTCCCCTTCCTGTACATGATGTTCTCTATTAATCTCCCCTACTGACCTCATCGTTAATCTGAGCCCCTAGAACATGGTCATCTCCCTTATTGTGTAATATGCAATATCAATGATTAATGAGAAATCAAAACAATGATCAATTTTTTTACTATGTTGCGCAAGTGCTGTTATGTTTAGATTTTTCGATTTGATTTCGGAGGTAGGGGTGATTAGAAAATTAACACAATACTTTTTCTTTCGAAAGCTGAATAGCTTAAATTTACTGCAATGAAATTTAAATATATATGTTATTGTTTAATAAAATTTATCCTATTTAAGTCTCAAAACATATTTTATTCCTTTATTATACCAACACTCTGCAGAGATTTTCAGTAAAATTACCTTATGAAAAAGATGGGATAAAATTAATATTGATAATTATAATTAACCTTGATAGGAATTGTAATAGTAAAAGACATGATATTTAAAAAAATACAATGAAATGAATAAGTAGGTATACTCTACTATTAAATAATCAAAATATTCGATAAAATAAAAACACTAATGCAATATAAAATGAAAAAAGAAACCAACTATCCTTACGAGAGAAAAATAAAATGATATATCTAAATACAGTCATTGGATAAATTCAATCTCATTAAAAAAATATATAAATGATAATTTATTAATAATATTGTTATTTATTAAAATTGTTAAAGTTCATTTGTTTAATAAAAGCTGTTAGTGATGGATTATCCTCAAGGATGGCCGAATTGACCAAAACGTTGGACTTATAAAGGAATAAACTATGTTTTGAGACTTAACTAGGATAAATTTTATTTATTTAAACAATTATAACCAGTCTCAAGAAAGTATAAAGATTATATGTATAATAATAAGTTATATATTATAAATAACTGAAATTGTATTTACAACAAATCCATGACATCTGTCTATATTTAAAAAAAAAGTATTTACTGATTTTATATTATTGCAACATTGCTAGAAAATTATCTTACAGAATTTAAATAAATTTAGGTTTCATTAATGATAGGAAGAAATTAAATATTATAAAAATAAAATTAATGTAAAAAAAAAAAAAATAGTCACAAAACCTTGCTAATTTTTGTAAATGGTCACATATAGTTAATACATATATTCACAGATATATCTCATTTAAAATGAACAGCTTGTTGAACAGTAAATAAAGGCGAATTTAGAGGCGAAACATACCCAATGACAGTCTCGTCCCCCCACCTTTTGATTTAAGGTAATTTATAACATCTTTATTTCCACTAATCTCTGCAAAGTCTAAGGCAGTAAATCTATCAAGATCCAGATCGTTGATAGGCGCTCCTGCCTCAACGAGCTGCTTCACCACATCCAACTGGCCCATCATGGATCCTTGCATTAGTGGTGTCCTGCCAAATCTATCCCAAGATCTTAATTTTGCCCCACGCTTTAAGAGCCCTGTAACCACTCCAAGGTGCCCTTCTCCTGCTGATATTTGTAGAGCTGTGTATCCAAGGTAATCCGTATCATCGAGAGGTGTTCCTTGGTCAATGAGGAAATTCACCACATTCAATTGGCCCCCAAATGATGCTTCCATTAGTGGTGTCCTGCTCTTTTTATTCCTAGCACTTAGATCTGCCCCATGTTCTAATAGTGTTGCAACCACGTCAAGGTGCCCTTCTCCTGCCGCAAGATGTAGTGCTGTGCATCCAACGTCATTGCTATCTTTGAGGGGCGCTCCTCGATCAATGAGAATATTCACCACATTCAAATGACCCCTGAATGATGCTTTCATTAGTGGTGTCCAACCCTCTTTATTTTTAGCTGTCAGATTCATCCCACGGTCTAACAGTACTTTCACAACCATAATATGACCTCCTTGTGAGGCATAATGTAGAACTGTATTTCCATCTTGATCAATATCATTGATGGCCGCTCCTCGGTCGATGAGAAGCTTAACGACATCCAAGGAGCCCTTCAATGATGCTTCCATCAGAGGAGTAATGCCATTTTCTCCCTCAACTGTTGATTCTGCACCATGTTCTACCAGTACTCTCACAATGTTAATGTGCCCTCCACGTGTGGCATAATGTAAAACCGTGTTTCCATAGCGATCGCTATCATTGATAGGAGCTCCTTGTTCGATGAGAAGATTAACAACGTCCAAGGGGCCCCTAAGTGATGCTACCATCAGAGGAGTAATGCCCTTTTCTCCCTCAACTGTTAAATCTGCACCATGTTCTACCAGTACTTTCACAACGTTAACGTGCCCTCCTTGTGCTGCATAATGCAGGGTTGTGTTCCCATATTTGTCACTCTCATTGATAAGAGCTCCTCGGTCAATAAGAAGCTCCACTACATTGATATGGCCCCTAGATGATGCCTCCATTAGTGGGGTAATGCCATCTTTTCCCTTTGCTCTTGGGTCTGCTCCTTGTGCTAACAGCTCAACTATTACGCCAACGTGCCCTCCTCGTGCTGCATAATGTAGGACAGTGTTTCCATAGTTATCGCTCTCATTGACAAGCGCTCCTCGGTCAATGAGAAGCTCCACTACATTCGTATGGCCCCTAAATGATGCTTCAATTAGTGGTGTAATGCCATTTTCTCCCTTTGCTGTTAGATCTGCTCCACGTTTCAAAAGCTCTGTCACCACAGCAATTTTCGCTTCACGTACTGCATAATGTAGGGCAGTATTGCTGTAGTTATCAGTATCATTGAGAAATGCCCCACCGTCAATGAGAAGCTCCACCACAACCAAATCACCTCTAAACGATGCTTCCATTAGTGGCGTTTTGCCCCTTTCTCCCTTAGCAGTTACATCAGCTCCACTTTCCAACAGTGCTTGCACCACTCCGATGTGGCCTCCTTGTGCTGCATAATGTAGTGAAGTGAATTCATTAATATCCTTTTCATTCACTTTGGCTCCAGCATGCAATAACGTCATGGTGCAGCTAATACAGCCCCCTTTAGCGGCGTTGTGAAGCGCTGTATCGCGAAGGGAGTTCATTGTGTTCGGATCTAGTCCTGCCTCCAGTAAGGCCTGAAGTGCTTCATTTATACCGGCAGCTGCCGCAATGTGCAGGTAAGAGTTACCTCCAATAAAACGCCTCTTAATGTCAGCACCAGCCAATAGCAGTTCCCTGATACATGGAATACTGCTATTTTTAATAGCTTCTTCCAAAGGAGTAGCACCAGCAATGTTGAGGACGTCCAGATCTGCTTTCAGGAACCCCAGTGCAGCAATTGAGGTAGTGCTGCCAGTCTTCACGGCCAAATGAACAAGGCTTTCCCCGGACTGAGTTTGACGGTGGACGTTTCCTCCTTTATTGGATATGGCTATAATATCACAAGCACTGTTGTCAGCCACGGCATTTTCCAGTTGGTGTGCTAAATCGTCACTGTTTTCCTGAAAATAAAATAGAAAGTTTTATCGAAGCTTATAGTTCTATAATTTCTCATTTAGTAATAATGTTACATACTTAATATTACTTATACAACATTACGTATAAAAAAACCCAGAATAATAAGAAGAGAATAAGACACAATTGGTATGTTTATGTTTTTATAATTCTTAATCACTTATTTAAAATAATATTTGAGGCTTAGCACACCTTGGTTGTATTGCCATCGAACTTAGGCAATACAACCAATCGCTGTCCACATACACCCACCCAATCAATGATGCTCGTAAAGAGCCAAATCTTCAAGATCAATTTTCATGCAATTCACCCACCTAAGTTTCAGTCTTTTGATCGAGTCTGGCACCCAGATCCGACAAGATCCGTAAAATCCTACTTCCTCATTATCCGTTCTTGTCTCTCCGATAGATTACTTCAGGTAAATCACAACAGCGCTTATACATTCATATTTCCTCAATCTGCTGGTGTACCTCAGGGTAGTATCATTGGTCCTATCCTTTATACAGTTTTTACAACTGACATCTCAACACATCCTAACACAATCCTCACCACAAATGCCCATGACACATTGCTATTGTCGGTAAACAATCATCCTTCCATTGTGTCCCAAACCCTCCAATCTCACATCAACACCCAAGGGTCTTCTTCAAGAAGAACGGTGCCAAAACTGTAGGATTAAAATAGATTCCAATAAATCCCACCAAACCACATTTACCCTTCGTAAACCCATGACCTCTTGCCCCACAGTATCCTTTAATAATACACCACTAATTCCTGTCGAACAGATCAGGACAAACGACTGACATGGAATCCTCACACAAGACTGAAAGGGACAGGAAACTGCTCCTCGATTCCGACTATTACAGCACTTACTAGACAAACGGTCTAAACTGTCAATCTATTACAAAAGACTGATCTACATGACTATTATAAGGCCTATCTGGACATACGGAGTTGAGCTTTGGGGCTCTAGCAAACCATCAAATTCCTCCCGAATCCATCCTTACAGTCCAAAATCCTTCGTAAAATCCTTACTTTCTCACGAATCAAGTCATCCATCAGGACCTCAATGTCTCATATGTTGATAATTTGGCCAGAACTAAACACCAATCCTTTCACAATAACCTCCCCGACCAACCAAATTCACTTGTTTCTAACCTAGCTTCTCCTTCAATACCTAATTATTCTCCAAGGCGTTTGAAAAGAAGATGGCCTCGAGATTTTCTCCAATAGAAATGCTATTGGAGTTCTATCAATGGGTAGATTCTCCGCATATTTGTATCATATCACTATGTCACCTACAGAAAATTTACTTACATATATTTTTATACAGTTGAAAGTAACAATAAATAAATTATTAAAAAAAAAAAGGTTCTGTCTATCCGTCGGATATTTCCACTTTTAAAATCTCTCCTGCCTATCTTATTCACGCTGTGTTATCACCTAGTCCACCTTATTTAATATAAATAAGAGACTCAAAACTTGGTTTATTTTTGTGGGAATGGCCTAAGCACCTAAGCTACAAAATAAATAGTTTTTACCGTACTAAATTTGGATTATAAGAGCGTATATCAAAACCATCATTGCACATAGATAATACAAGCGAAACCATCGTGGTACATATGTAGCATAAGCAGAGCTATCATTGCAAATATGTAGCATAAGAAGAAACACATTATAAAAATAGGTAGATGGGTTTCTGACAGAATATTTAAAAAATAATTATGGTTGCAATGTGCTGCAACTTTACTAATATTGGTTTAATTATATAGCTTTAGTTATGTCTGGTAGAATTAAATCTCAGTGTGTAATAAATGGACTAATAGTGGTGGAGGTGGAATTGTGAAGATGGAAAAGTTTGAAAATGGCCAATAGAATAGGTTAAAGCAAAGCATTACAGAACCTGATTAAATATATCTTTTAAAATTACATTTTGTATTCTCCTTATTAGTCTTATAATGCTAACAATAACATATTATTGTCAATAATAAAAACAGTAATAATTAAAAATACCAAATAATTATGAATAAGGAGATCTGAAATACCTTCCTGAAACCAGGTTATCTTTACGATTGATAAAAAATACTGTATAAACTAAGTCAGTGCTCTCCTACCACTTGTCCACAAAAGATGGCTCATTTATTAACAAATTTTTTTAAATTTTTTTTAAATATATTACAAAAACACAATTATGTATTAAATTTATTCTACTATCCTATTTTACTACTATTAAAAGATACATTTAATCAGGTAATTGTTTTTAAATTTTAAAAAAGAAATTGTGGTATATTTATTAAGTGTTGCATGCGTAGGATGAATTTGAGAATTTGTTCTAGATACCTGATGATGAGGTGAAAACCCCGAAACGTTATTATTGGTTTTAATGAAATAAAATAAAATAATTAAAACGACGAGAAAAGAGTACTTTACATGTACAAGATATAATTATTAATGTGCTATATACAAATAAAATTATGATAAATTTTTTGTTGTTATATTAGAAATGGTGGGCTTAAGGTTTTTTCTTTAGCCTTTTTAATTAATATTTAATAATTATTGTATTTAATTTTAAAAATAGCATACATAAAAAATTACATTTAATAGAGTTACGTTTCTTGATTTTGATTAGCAAATTTATGAATTATTTTTTAATCAATATCCATTTTTTTTATTGCATCAGCGTTAGTCAACGTCATTGATAAAATGCACAGGTTTTCTTAAAACAATTATACTTATCAGTTGATACTTGATACATTTTAATTTATCGATCGCAGGAGTTAGAGGGATATATAAGAATCCTGAGGCCCTAAAAACTGATAATCCTGGGCCCTTAGTAATGAAGATAGGACAACGTTAGCATGTTTTAATTATCTGTAAACCTGTCACAAATAAGAAAGATACAAGAATGGTTATTGACCCCCCAGTCATTATAGAAGAAAGACAAAACAATGGTTGTTGACCCCCAATCATTAAAGCAGAAAGATACAACAATGGTTATTGACCCCCCAGTCATTAAGCAGAAAGACAAAACAATGGTTGTTGACCCTCAATCATTAAAGCAGAAAGATACAAGAATGGTTA